>NC_063170.1:847115-1122338 GCF_023159225.1 Perognathus longimembris pacificus
GTGTTCAGTGGGTGCTGTGGTGGGTGTGTTCAGTGGTGCTGTGGTGGGTGTGTTCAGTGGGTGCTGTGGTGGGTGTGTTCAGTGGGTGCTGTGGTGGGTGTGTTCTCAGTGGGTGCTGTGGTGGGTGTGTTCTCAGTGGGTGCTGTGGTGGGTGTGTTCTCAGTGGGTGCTGTGGTGGGTGTGTTCAGTGGGTGCTGTGGTGGGTGTGTTCAGTGGGTGCTGTGGTGGGTGTGTTCAGTGGGTGCTGTGGTGGGTGTGTTCAGTGGGTGCTGTGGTGGGTGTGTTCAGTGGGTGCTGTGGTGGGTGTGTTCAGTGGGTGCTGTGGTGGGTGTGTTCAGTGGGTGCTGTGGTGGGTGTGTTCAGTGGGTGCTGTGGTGGGTGTGTTCAGTGGGTGCTGTGGTGGGTGTGTTCTCAGTGGGTGCTGTGGTGGGTGTGTTCTCAGTGGGTGCTGTGGTGGGTGTGTTCTCAGTGGGTGCTGTGGTGGGTGTGTTCTCAGTGGGTGCTGTGGTGGGTGTGTTCTCAGTGGGTGCTGTGGTGGGTGTGTTCAGTGGGTGCTGTGGTGGGTGTGTTCTCAGTGGGTGCTGTGGTGGGTGTGTTCAGTGGGTGCTGTGGTGGGTGTGTTCAGTGGGTGCTGTGGTGGGTGTATTCTCAGTGGGTGCTGTGGTGGGTGTGTTCTCAGTGGGTGCTGTGGTGGGTGTGTTCAGTGGGTGCTGTGGTGGGTGTGTTCAGTGGGTGCTGTGGTGGGTGTGTTCAGTGGGTGCTGTGGTGGGTGTATTCTCAGTGGGTGCTGTGGTGGGTGTGTTCTCAGTGGGTGCTGTGGTGGGTGTGTTCTCAGTGGGTGCTGTGGTGGGTGTGTTCTCAGTGGGTGCTGTGGTGGGTGTGTTCTCAGTGGGTGCTGTGGTGGGTGTGTTCAGTGGGTGCTGTGGTGGGTGTGTTCAGTGGGTGCTGTGGTGGGTGTGTTCAGTGGGTGCTGTGGTGGGTGTGTTCAGTGGTGCTGTGGTGGGTGTGTTCAGTGGGTGCTGTGGTGGGTGTGTTCTCAGTGGGTGCTGTGGTGGGTGTGTTCTCAGTGGGTGCTGTGGTGGGTGTGTTCAGTGGGTGCTGTGTGGGTGTGTTCAGTGGGTGCTGTGGTGGGTGTGTTCAGTGGGTGCTGTGGTGGGTGTGTTCAGTGGGTGCTGTGGTGGGTGTGTTCAGTGGGTGCTGTGGTGGGTGTGTCAGTGGGTGCTGTGGTGGGTGTGTTCAGTGGGTGCTGTGGTGGGTGTGTTCAGTGGTGCTGTGGTGGGTGTGTTCTCAGTGGGTGCTGTGGTGGGTGTGTTCTCAGTGGGTGCTGTGGTGGGTGTGTTCAGTGGGTGCTGTGGTGGGTGTGTTCAGTGGGTGCTGTGGTGGGTGTGTTCAGTGGGTGCTGTGGTGGGTGTGTTCAGTGGGTGCTGTGGTGGGTGTGTTCAGTGGGTGCTGTGGTGGGTGTGTTCTCAGTGGGTGCTGTGGTGGGTGTGTTCAGTGGGTGCTGTGGTGGGTGTGTTCAGTGGGTGCTGTGGTGGGTGTGTTCTCAGTGGGTGCTGTGGTGGGTGTGTTCTCAGTGGGTGCTGTGGTGGGTGTGTTCAGTGGGTGCTGTGGTGGGTGTGTTCTCAGTGGTGCTGTGGTGGGTGTGTTCTCAGTGGGTGCTGTGGTGGGTGTGTTCTCAGTGGGTGCTGTGGTGGTGTGTTCTCAGTGGGTGCTGTGGTGGGTGTGTTCAGTGGGTGCTGTGGTGGGTGTGTTCTCAGTGGGTGCTGTGGTGGGTGTGTTCAGTGGGTGCTGTGGTGGGTGTGTTCAGTGGGTGCTGTGGTGGGTGTATTCTCAGTGGGTGCTGTGGTGGGTGTGTTCTCAGTGGGTGCTGTGGTGGGTGTGTTCAGTGGGTGCTGTGGTGGGTGTGTTCAGTGGGTGCTGTGGTGGGTGTGTTCAGTGGGTGCTGTGGTGGGTGTGTTCTCAGTGGGTGCTGTGGTGGGTGTGTTCTCAGTGGGTGCTGTGGTGGGTGTGTTCTCAGTGGGTGCTGTGGTGGGTGTGTTCTCAGTGGGTGCTGTGGTGGGTGTGTTCAGTGGGTGCTGTGGTGGGTGTGTTCAGTGGGTGCTGTGGTGGGTGTGTTCTCAGTGGGTGCTGTGGTGGGTGTGTTCAGTAGGTGCTGTGGTGGGTGTGTTCAGTGGTGCTGTGGTGGGTGTGTTCTCAGTGGGTGCTGTGGTGGGTGTGTTCTCAGTGGGTGCTGTGGTGGGTGTGTTCAGTGGGTGCTGTGGTGGGTGTGTTCAGTGGGTGCTGTGGTGGGTGTGTTCAGTGGGTGCTGTGGTGGGTGTGTTCAGTGGGTGCTGTGGTGGGTGTGTTCAGTGGTGCCGTGGTGGGTGTGTCAGTGGGTGCTGTGGTGGGTGTGTACAGTGGGTGCTGTGGTGGGTGTGTTCAGTAGTGCTGTGGTGGGTGTGTTCAGTGGTGCTGTGGTGGGTGTGTTCTCAGTGGGTGCTGTGGTGGGTGTGTTCTCAGTGGGTGCTGTGGTGGGTGTGTTCAGTGGGTGCTGTGGTGGGTGTGTCTCAGTGGGTGCTGTGGTGGGTGTGCTCTCAGTGGGTGCTGTGGTGGGTGTGTTCAGTGGGTGCTGTGGTGGGTGTGTTCTCAGTGGGTGCTGTGGTGGGTGTGTTCAGTGGGTGCTGTGGTGGGTGTGTTCAGTGGGTGCTGTGGTGGGTGTATTCTCAGTGGGTGCTGTGGTGGGTGTGTTCTCAGTGGTGCTGTGGTGGGTGTGTTCAGTGGGTGCTGTGGTGGGTGTGTTCAGTGGGTGCTGTGGTGGTGTGTTCAGTGGGTGCTGTGGTGGGTGTGTTCAGTGGGTGCTGTGGTGGGTGTGTTCTCAGTGGGTGCTGTGGTGGGTGTGTTCTCAGTGGGTGCTGTGGTGGGTGTGTTCTCAGTGGGTGCTGTGGTGGGTGTGTTCTCAGTGGGTGCTGTGGTGGGTGTGTTCAGTGGGTGCTGTGGTGGGTGTGTTCAGTGGGTGCTGTGGTGGGTGTGTTCAGTGGGTGCTGTGGTGGGTGTGTTCAGTGGGTGCTGTGGTGGGTGTGTTCAGTAGGTGCTGTGGTGGGTGTGTTCAGTGGGTGCTGTGGTGGGTGTGTTCTCAGTGGGTGCTGTGGTGGGTGTGTTCTCAGTGGGTGCTGTGGTGGGTGTGTTCAGTGGGTGCTGTGGTGGGTGTGTTCTCAGTGGGTGCTGTGGTGGGTGTGTTCAGTGGGTGCTGTGGTGGGTGTGTTCAGTGGGTGCTGTGGTGGGTGTGTTCAGTGGGTGCTGTGGTGGGTGTGTTCAGTGGGTGCTGTGGTGGGTGTGTTCAGTGGGTGCTGTGGTGGGTGTGTTCAGTGGTGCTGTGGTGGGTGTGTCAGTGGGTGCTGTGGTGGGTGTGTACAGTGGGTGCTGTGGTGGGTGTGTTCAGTGGGTGCTGTGGTGGGTGTGTTCAGTGGGTGCTGTGGTGGGTGTGTTCTCAGTGGGTGCTGTGGTGGGTGTGTTCAGTGGGTGCTGTGGTGGGTGTGTTCTCAGTGGTGCTGTGGTGGGTGTGTTCTCAGTGGGTGCTGTGGTGGGTGTGTTCAGTGGGTGCTGTGGTGGGTGTGTTCAGTGGTGCTGTGGTGGGTGTGTTCTCAGTGGGTGCTGTGGTGGGTGTGTTCTCAGTGGGTGCTGTGGTGGGTGTGTTCAGTGGGTGCTGTGGTGGGTGTGTTCAGTGGGTGCTGTGGTGGGTGTGTTCAGTGGGTGCTGTGGTGGGTGTGTTCAGTGGGTGCTGTGGTGGGTGTGTTCTCAGTGGGTGCTGTGGTGGGTGTGTTCTCAGTGGGTGCTGTGGTGGGTGTGTTCAGTGGGTGCTGTGGTGGGTGTGTTCTCAGTGGGTGCTGTGGTGGGTGTGTTCTCAGTGGGTGCTGTGGTGGGTGTGTTCTCAGTGGGTGCTGTGGTGGGTGTGTTCAGTGGTGCTGTGGTGGGTGTGTTCTCAGTGGGTGCTGTGGTGGGTGTGTTCTCAGTGGGTGCTGTGGTGGGTGTGTTCTCAGGTGGTGCTGTGGTGGGTGTGTTCTCAGTGGGTGCTGTGGTGGGTGCGTTCTCGGGGATGCTGTGGTGGGTGTGTTCTCAGTGGGTGCTGTGGTGGGTGTGTTCTCAGTGGGTGCTGTGGTGGGTGCGTTCTCGGTGGATGCTGTGGTGGGTGTGTTCAGTGGTGCTGTGGTGGGTGTGTTCAGTGGTGCTGTGGTGGGTGTGTTCTCAGTGGGTGCTGTGTTGGGTGTGTTCTCAGGTGGTGCTGTGGTGGGTGTGTTCAGTGGGTGCTGTGGTGGGTGTGTTCAGTGGGTGCTGTGGTGGGTGTGTTCAGTGGGTGCTGTGGTGGGTGTGTTCAGTGGGTGCCGTGGTGGGTGTGTTCAGTGGTGCTGTGGTGGGTGTGTTCAGTGGGTGCTGTGGTGGGTGTGTTCAGTGGGTGCTGTGGGGGGTGTGTTCAGTGGTGCTGTGGTGGGTGTGTTCTCAGTGGGTGCTGTGTTGGGTGTGTTCTCAGGTGGTGCTGTGGTGGGTGTGTTCAGTGGGTGCTGTGGTGGGTGTGTTCTCAGTGGGTGCTGTGGTGGCTGTGTTCTCAGTGGGTGCTGTGGTGGTGTGTTCAGTGGTGCCGTGGTGGGTGTGTTCTCAGTGGGTGCTGTGGTGGCTGTTGTTCTCAGTGGGTGCTGTGGTGGGTGTGTTCAGTGGTGCTGTGGTGGGTGTGCTCTCAGTGGGTGCTGTGGTGGGTGTGTTCAGTGGGTGCTGTGGTGGGTGTGTTCAGTGGGTGCTGTGGTGGGTGTGTCTCAGTGGGTGCTGTGGTGGGTGTGTTCAGTGGGTGCTGTGGTGGGGTGTGTCAGTGGGTGCTGTGTTGGGTGTGTTCAGTGGGTGCTGTGGTGGGTGTGTTCTCAGTGGGTGCTGTGGTGGGTGTGTTCTCAGTGGGTGCTGTGGTGGGTGTGTTCTCAGTGAGTGCTGTGGTGGGTGTGTTCAGTGGGTGCTGTGGTGGGTGTGTTCAGTGGGTGCTGTGGTGGGTGTGTTCAGTGAGTGCTGTGGTGGGTGTGTTCAGTGGTGCTGTGGTGGGTGTGTTCAGTGGGTGCTGTGGTGGGTGTGTTCTCAGTGGGTGCTGTGGTGGGTGTGTTCTCAGTGGGTGCTGTGGTGGGTGTGTTCAGTGGTGCTGTGGTGGGTGTGTTCTCAGTGGGTGCTGTGGTGGGTGTGTTCTCAGTGGGTGCTGTGGTGGGTGTGTTCAGTGGGTGCTGTGGTGGGTGTGTTCAGTGAGTGCTGTGGTGGCTGTGTTCTCAGTGGGTGCTGTGGTGGGTGTGTTCTCAGTGGGTGCTGTGGTGGGTGTGCTCTCAGTGGGTGCTGTGGTGGGTGTGTCAGGCCTTGTTACCTCCTGTGTAGTCCCCTTTCACCCTCGAGCATAAGCCGCACATCCTGCAGACGGCAAAGCTGGAGTGAGGGTACGTGCAAGCCTTGGTGTGTGTGGCTGCAAGACGCCCCCTACCCCCCTTCACTCGCTAAGAATAAGGAGGCAGGACACGCGGCTGTCTCGGGGTAAACTTCTGGGAAATCCACCGGTTTACTCAGGGGAGGGGTTTATATGACAGTAATGGCGGCAGGAAGGGGAGGGATCTGGAGTCACTAGGGATAGGCTGATCTGGGCTGTCCATCACAGTGATGTCACGGAACTTCCCCCAAAGGCAGAGATCACAGCCCACAGGTCCGCCCCCTGGGTTCTGGCCAGCGCCATTTTGACACACACACGTGCGTGCTCTGAGACGAGAGGTGGGGCTGGTTTGGGCCTCTTCTGGTTCCGACCAGGAAGGGGGTAGGAGTGTCTAACAGCCACGCAGCCCCAGAATGGGAGAAAAGGGGCGTTCTCTCAGGACCTGCCAAGCCGATGACCCAACATCTCCCCCTTCTGTTTTTTTTAAAATAGCAGGAGGTGCTGTATACATAAGGCATGTGTAGGCATGAGGCAAATGTTGACATAAGATCTATGTGGGGCCTCTTCCACAAGGGGGGGTAAGTGAAGGGGGCACCCATTTGGCTCAGTCCAGAGAAATTGGAGTTCTTATTCTGTTTCTGTGCTACTCAAGACAATGTACACAGCATTCCCCTCTTCTGGCGGTGTGGTAGAAGCAGGTTCAAGCTTTGGCGACTCTGGTGGTCCACAGCAGCCAAGGTGCTGGTAACTTAACACATGTGGTTAGTAAAAACATTTTATCATAAGCATTGAGGCAAGGTGCTAAATCCTAACACCTGTCTTGTAAACATTTTATCATGAACATTGAGGCAGGTACTAAACCCTTGCGCCTATTTTGTAAACATTTTATCAAAAACATTGAAGCAAGGTGTCAAAACCCTCAGCTCCTATTACCCTCCAGCGGAAACCCCCTAAGTTTAGCAGCAGGGGGAGAGCAAAAGTGTTGGGGTTTGGACAACCCCTTTCTCCCCCCACGGGGAGAATGGTAACCACAAACTCTATGAAAGAGCACTCAGCCTGGCCCTCCACCAGCGGAAGGCCAAAGGCGTGCTCACATGGGCAAGCGCTAAGTTGAGGAAGGGTTGATGAAGCCTCCCCTCCCCCCAGTCCCCTCACATGTTACCAAGGGCGGAGGCGAAAGGAAGGCATCAGGGACTCGCTGCGGTGGTGGGAAGCGTCTCAAAGACTTTAATATGGAAGGGCACTTATATAGAAGTAATGGCGGGAAAGAAAGGGGGGTTGGCCAAAGGGCCAGTCATAGGCTAGGGATCACGTTCATCAAAGTGACCTCACGAAACTTCCCTTTGTGGGCGGGACAACCGCATCATGGTGGCACGCAAGTGTTCACCTCCCAAGGGGTGGAGGCCAGAAGGTGGGAGGGACTTCCATTGTCCCAAAGCTGGCGGAAGGGCAGCCTTCCCAAGGCCATAATAATCCCCAACAAAAAGGGAAATCAATATTCCTTTCCAGTTCTTGTGCAAAGCTGTTGGCAATATTGCCACCGCAAAACATTGCGCCAGAAAGACGCCACGGCGGAGCCCAGGGAGCAAACCGGGAAGGGAAGCTGGCTATCTCTGGTGTCGTCTACAGCTGATGCAAGCAGGCAGGCTTCCCTATTTCCATGGAAGAACAGGGAGGAATCCACCACGGTCCTTGTTTTCCTAGAGAGAACAAGAAGACATTTCTCCAGAGCGAGTGCTCAAGGCTTAGTTTCCCAATCAGGAAGACATATATAACCCCTTCCTGTGCTGTTTTGGGGAGATTTAAATTTTTTTGTGTGTGTGTAAATTTAAGATATTTAATGTAAGCATAGCTGTCCTTAACTGGTCATGGGGGCTGTTCCCCCCTTTTTGTTTTAATTAATAATAGAGGAGGGCACCAGGCTGGGAGTATGGCGGAGGTCATTTCTTCTGGAACTACTTCCTGCTGAAAGGGGGCAAAGTAGTCAGGGGCCCCTGATTTGTCATATGGCCTGGTACCATCCAGTTAGGTTGGCAAAAGTCCTCATCATTACCACGAGAATGGTTATCAGGGCCAGAGGGTGTCATGGTCTCCTCTGGCTATCTTCTGTAGCTTAGGCACATTAGGAAGTCCCTAGGGCTGGGGGCCTCCAGGGTCCAGATCTGTGCTGGGCACAGCAGTGTAGAAAGATGATGGCCTTGAACTGCAAGTTCCCAGTGGGTGACCTCAGTAAGGGATGTTATCCTGTTAAAGAGACTTTTGAAAAGGTCAGGCAAAAGGCTGACAAGTTCACAGGACCAGTTAACATGAATGGCATAGGAGAACATACCCTGGGGCATAGCCAGAAAAGTTCCATTCAGAACATAAACCCAATTGTGGCCCATTACAAGGGAAGAGGAATAACTGAAGGAAGTGTTTTAGGGCTAGTGGGTCAGCTGTGGTGGCGCATGCCGGTAATCAAAAGGAAAATGGACAGGTATGGGCATTGGGTAGGTGACCAACTATTCCTCCTGATCTCCCGGCTCTGATTAGTTTTGAAAGGGCGAGACAAGGCGACTCCATTTAGGATGTGACATCATTCTCCTCTTACTCCTCTCCATATCCCTGTTTTCTGGACTGGCTGAGTCCCAGGAGTTCAAGTGCTTGTTGCTGGGATGGCATGCTCCCATCGGCATTCATAGGGTTTGAACTCGGGGCCTGAGCACTGTCCCTGAGCACTTCTGCTCGAGGCTAGTGCTCTACCACTTGAGCCATGGTGCCGTGTTCAGCATTTCTCTGGTTCTCTTGAGCCAAGCTTCCAGTCTAGCTCTTTGCTGGTTAATTGGGAGATGAAGTTTTAGAGAGATTTTCTTTGCCTGGGCTGGCTTTGAACTGTAATCCGAGGAGTTCTAGCCATAAAAGCCCTTTTTATGTCCAATTAAAGCAACAAGGAGAACAATAGGAACAGAGTTTCACCTGAAGCTTGTTGAGAATTGACCAACAACCACTTGTCATAGTTCTGTCATAACAGAGAACAGCAGACTGAATGAGATCCATGTGCCATCAAATCAATATATCATTTAACCTTACTGGAGGGTGGAAGAGAACACAAATGAATAACAATCGAGAGGGAAAAGGTTCAGGATAACGTAAGTCTCAGCCTCAGCAGTGGCTGTGTCCTCCATCCTGGATTAGCAGGCTTCATTAGACACGTGTGATGGAGCCCGGCAGGAGAAATCTGGGCGAGGCTATGGGGGCATCTCTCGGAATCCTCTGGATAGACTGTCACACCTCCTGCAAGATTTTACACAGACTGTTTAAAGACATTTGAAATCCCCCAGTATTTCCTGGTTGCTTATTCTGAGTATTCTCTGGCTTTTGTAGGCTGATGCCCTTCTGGTTTAAGCAGGGTAGAAAGATTTCCCTAGTCACAAAATCCACACTGCTAGCAACACACGTTAACCTGTATTCTATGAAGCAAAATGTTAGCACTTTGGTTGTTCAAATTCTTTATCTAGAAATATACTTTAAGCCTTTAAAGGTAGAGAGAGAGGCTTTTACACCTTTGCCTTAGCCTTATTTGCATTTGAAAAACTCTGTAACCCAGGGGTATCTACCTCCTGGCTGCCTGTTTTAAAAGAAACATTTTTTTTCTTTAGTCCCGGCTACTGTACAACCTTTGAACTCAAATGACAATTTTTCCTTAATGCAAGAATTACAATTACAAAATTAGAAACACTTATCCATTCAGCTTTCCAATAAATTAGTGAGAAACATTAGCTTGCTTTGCCATTATTTTTATATACAGAGTTAATGAGAATTTACGTTTAGCCTCACTAGTTTTATTATCCATACATTAAAATACTTGCCTGATTATATGTAACTTAACATAGTTAGGAGTCTTATTACATCACAGTATACACATAGAATTTAGTACCTGAATCATTAGACTGATATCCAAAACAATTGTAACAAAAGTACTTTTACCAGTGTTCACCAGAATTACAAACACAAGAAATCCTGGGTCTCATCATATTTGCCTTTTCAATATATCTAAATTGTAAAAATAGCATAGGAATCAAATCACATTAGATAAATAAACTTTTTAACCATTAAGAACTTTTCCAATTCTTAGTATCTCTCAAGGGGCAGTTTTAGAAATTCCAGTCAAATCACTCATTGCTGTATATTAGAACCTTTTGGAGTTTTTCTTAGACACGTTTGCTTGTCCCCCAAACAATCTGTTTGGGTTAAAAACCTGGGGTTTTTCCTTGCTGTAACCCCACCTACAGGCTGCAAGGGCTAGTTTAACACAGAACTTAAGAAAGTTAACGTAGTAGTTAAAGAGGCAGTAATTTTTAAACGATGATGCTAGATTTTATATGCTTTTATCCACAGACAAACGGACAGACAAACATACACAGACAAACGGTTGTGCACAAGGGTTGAGCGCTCTTAGGAAAAATATCTGAATTGGTCCATGTAAGTCTACTGGAATTCCAGTGGCTAAATGATATTATTTTGCCCATATTTTAGAACCATGTGGTCAGTTAAAAGGAAAAAGAACCTTTCCCTAGGAAACAAAAACTGTCACAGTTTATCTGGCCAGGAATGAAGAAGCCACATTTTGAAAAAACCAGTTCAGCTCTTACGACTGGAGAAGGTCCAGGAGATGGGAGACAAGATACGAACAGGAGAGACACGTGGCACAGCTTAACACAGCAAGATATCTTCAAGCCCCTGCCGAGCCTTGGGGGATTTGGCACGCCATCACCTGGGGTGAGAGCGGGAGGAGGCCACCCCGAAACTTATCAAACATTAACAATAAAAAATCTAAAGCCTTTTTAGCCTAGCAGGCCTCAGAAGCGGGGGGGGGGGGGGGGGGGGGGAAGGGAGCAGGCCGCAAGGGCAAGCCAGCCCAAGAGTGGTGTGCACTGCTCCGCGAGCTCCGTGCGCACCTCGCCGCCCCCAGGCCCACCGGCCTCCCGCCTCCGCTGCTGCTGCTTTCCAGGGCCACTGGCCAAACACGGCGCGAGGATCTGGCAACACCTGCTCCACTCTGGCACGCCGCCGCCGTCCATGCATCCCGCATGTCCCGGGACCACCGTTTGCAATTCGGGACCCGGAACCCGGGGGGGGGGGTGAGGTGGTCCCGGCCCAGACGGCAGCACCTGTTCCACACGCCACTGATGCCGCCTTGTGCGCCGCGCCAGCCCCTGGCACCCCCGGGGCCGCGGCCGCCGCCACCCCCAGTGTCCTCTCCACCGCACCGGACTGGGATCTGCATCGCCTGCCCTGCTCACTGTGAAGCCGCGGCGGGACCCGCACGAGAGCCAGTCCCCTGGGCAGCGGAAAATCTGTTCCTCTCCCGAGCAGCCCGTTTAAAAAGGCCAGCAGCCTGTTCTGAAATCCCTGGGTTCTTTGCCCGAGTGTCCCACACGTCCAATCCGGTATTTTGGAGCGTGAATCTACTTTGGCTCTGCCCCATCTCCCTACCGATGGGGGGGGATCCCACACCTGGAAAACCATCCGCGAACCAAGGGCTTACCGGTAGCTCAGTCTTCGTTCCCTGTGGGCTTTTTGCCCCACGTTATGGCGCCATTATGTCAGGCCTTGTTACCTCCTGTGTAGTCCCCTTTCAGCCTCGAGTGTAAGCCGCACATCCTGCAGACGGCAAAGCTGGAGTGAGGGTACGTGCAAGCCTTGGCGTGTGTGGCCGCGAGACGCCCCTACCCCCCTTCACTTGCTAAGAATAAGGAGGCAGGACACGCGGGCTGTCTCGGGAAAACTTCTGGGAAATCCACCGGTTTACTCAGGGGAGGGGTTTATATGACAGTAATGGCAGCAGGAAGGGGAGGGATCTGGAGTCACTAGGGATAGGCTGATCTGGGCTGTCCATCACAGTGATGTCACGGAACTTCCCCCAGAGGCGGAGATCACAGCCCACAGGACCGCCCCCTGGGTTCTGGCCAGCGCCATTTTGACACACACACGTGTGTGCTCTGAGACGAGAGGTGGGGCTGGTTTGGGCCTCTTCTGGTTCCGACCAGGAAGTGGGTAGGAGTGTCTAACAGCCACGCAGCCCCAGAATGGGAGAAAGGGGCGTTCTCTCAGGACCTGCCAAACTGATGCCCCAACAGGTGTGTTTTCAGTGGGCGCTGTGGTGGGTGTGTTCTGGGTGGATGCTGTGGTGGGTGTGTCCTCAGTGGGTGCTGTGGTGGGTGTGTTCTCCGTAGGTGCTGTGGTGGGTGTGTTCTCGGTGGATGCTGTGGTGGGTGTGTTTAGTGGGTGCTGTGGTTGGTGTGTTCTCAGTGGGTGCTGTGGTGGGTGTGTTCTTGGTGGGTGCTGTGGTGGGTGTGTTCTTGGTGGGTGCTGTGGTGGGTGTGTTCAGTGGTGCTGTGGTGGGTGTGTTCTAGGTGGTGCTGTAGTGGGTGTGTTCAGTGGTGCTGTGGTGGGTGTGTTCATGGTGGGTGCTGTGGTGGGTGTGTTCTCAGTGGGTGCTGTGGTGGGTGTGTTCAGTGGTGCTGTGGTGGGTGTGTTCTCAGTGGGTGCTGTGGTGGGTGTGTTCAGTGGTGCTGTGGTGGGTGTGTTCTCAGTGGGTGCTGTGGTGGGTGTGTTCAGTGGGTGCTGTGGTGGGTGTGTTCAGTGGTGCTGTGGTGGGTGTGTTCTAGGTGGTGCTGTGGTGGGTGTGTACAGTGGGTGCCGTGGTGGGTGTGTTCTCGGTGGGTGCTGTGGTGGGTGTGTTCAGTGGGTGCTGTGGTGGGTGTGTTCAGTGGTGCTGTGGTGGGTGTGTTCAGTGGGTGCTGTGGTGGGTGTGTTCAGTGGGTGCTGTGGTGGGTGTGTTCTCAGTGGGTGCTGTGGTGGGTGTATTCAGTGGTGCTGTGGTGGGTGTGTTCAGTGGGTGCTGTGGTGGGTGTGTTCAGTGGGTGCTGTGGTGGGTGTGTTCTAGGTGGTGCTGTAGTGGGTGTGTTCAGTGGTGCTGTGGTGGGTGTGTTCATGGTGGGTGCTGTGGTGGGTGTGTTCTCAGTGGGTGCTGTGGTGGGTGTGTTCAGTGGTGCTGTGGTGGGTGTGTTCTCAGTGGGTGCTGTGGTGGGTGTGTTCAGTGGTGCTGTGGTGGGTGTGTTCTCAGTGGGTGCTGTGGTGGGTGTGTTCAGTGGGTGCTGTGGTGGGTGTGTTCAGTGGTGCTGTGGTGGGTGTGTTCTAGGTGGTGCTGTGGTGGGTGTGTACAGTGGGTGCCGTGGTGGGTGTGTTCTCGGTGGGTGCTGTGGTGGGTGTGTTCAGTGGGTGCTGTGGTGGGTGTGTTCAGTGGTGCTGTGGTGGGTGTGTTCAGTGGGTGCTGTGGTGGGTGTGTTCAGTGGGTGCTGTGGTGGGTGTGTTCTCAGTGGGTGCTGTGGTGGGTGTATTCAGTGGTGCTGTGGTGGGTGTGTTCAGTGGGTGCTGTGGTGGGTGTGTTCTCGGTGGTGCTGTGGTGGGTGTGTTCATGGTGGATGCTGTGGTGGGTGTGTTCTCAGTAGGTGCTGTGGTGGGTGTGTTCATGGTGGATGCTGTGGTGGGTGTGTTCAGTGGGTGCTGTGGTGGGTGTGTTCAGTGGGTGCTGTGGTGGGTGTGTTCTCAGTGGGTGCTGTGGTGGGTGTGTTCTCAGTGGGTGCTGTGGTGGGTGTGTTCTCAGTGGGTGCTGTGGTGGGTGTGTTCAGTGGGTGCTGTGGTGGGTGTGTTCTCAGTGGGTGCTGTGGTGGCTGTGTTCTCAGTGGGTGCTGTGGTGGGAGTGTCCTCTGTGGGTGCTGTGTTGGGTGTGTTCAGTGAGTGCTGTGGTGGCTGTGTTCTCAGTGGGTGCTGTGGTGGCTGTGTTCTCAGTGGGTGCTGTGGTGGGTGTGTTCTCAGTGGGTGCTGTGGTGGGAGTGTCCTCTGTGGGTGCTGTGGTGGGTGTGTTCATGGTGGGTGCTGTGGTGGCTGTGTTCTCAGTGGGTGCTGTGGTGGGTGCTGTGGTAGGTGTGTTCAGTGGGTGCTGTGGTGGGTGTGCTCAGTGGGTGCTGTGGTGGGTGTGTTCTCAGTGGGTGCTGTGGTGGGTGTGTTCAGTGGGTGCTGTGGTGGCTGTGTTCTCAGTGGGTGCTGTGGTGGGTGTGTTCTCAGTGGGTGCTGTGGTGGGTGTGTTCTCAGTGGGTGCTGTGGTGGGTGTGTTCAGTGGGTGCTGTGGTGGGTGTGTTCAGTGGGTGCTGTGGTGGGTGTGTTCAGTGGTGCTGTGGTGGGTGTGTTCTCAGTGGGTGCTGTGGTGGGTGTGTTCAGTGGGTGCTGTGGTGGGTGTGTTCTCAGTGGGTGCTGTGGTGGGTGTGTTCTCAGGTGGTGCTGTGGTGGGTGTGTTCTCAGTGGGTGCTGTGGTGGGTGTGTTCGTGGTGGGTGCTGTGGTGGGTGTGTTCTCAGTGGGTGCTGTGGTGGCTGTGTTCTCAGTGGGTGCTGTGGTGGGTGTGTTCAGTGGGTGCTGTGGTGGCTGTGTTCTCAGTGGGTGCCGTGGTGGGTGTGTTCAGTGGGTGCTGTGGTGGGTGTGTACAGTGGTGCTGTGGTGGGTGTGTACAGTGGGTGCCGTGGTGGGTGTGTTCAGTGGGTGCTGTGGTGGGTGTGTTCAGTGGGTGCTGTGGTGGCTGTGTTCTCAGTGGGTGCTGTGGTGGCTGTGTTCTCAGTGGGTGCTGTGGTGGGAGTGTTGTCTGTGGGTGCTGTGTTGGGTGTGTTCAGTGAGTGCTGTGGTGGGTGTGTTCTCAGTGGGTGCTGTGGTGGCTGTGTTCTTAGTGGGTGCTGTGGTGGCTGTGTTCTCAGTGGGTGCTGTGGTGGCTGTGTTCTCAGTGGGTGCTGTGGTGGCTGTGTTCTCAGTGGGCGCTGTGGTGGGAGTGTTCTCTGTGGGTGCTGTGATTGATCAGGTCTCATAATGGCTGTCTATGTCCATGGTCATCCCCTACAGTTCTTGTCGGGTAGCCAGAGTGTGCGTGGTAGGGAGGAGGATGCTTTGTCCAGTGCTTGCCTGCCCACCAGCCTTGGGCCTGAGGGCCTGGGAGGCCTGGAGGTGCTCCTAACCCCGCCATCAGCCCCACAGGTCTGTCCTCTGCCTCAGTTGGTGTTCCCTTCCCAGGACCCCTGGCACTCTCTCCTCCTCCCTGTTGAGTCTGGTGTTGGGGATTCATCTTGGCCTTAAGGGGGGAAGGGCAATAAGAGTGCTCCAGAGTCACCGCCCTTTCCCCCGGCCCTGGGGCAGTGTGGAAGTGAGCCACACCTATCTCCTTCTGGGTCCGGAACCAGAAGGGATAGCTTTGAGACCATCCCCCACCTTGCGCCAGCAAGCACGTGTGCTCCCCTTTTCGCGGGCTTTGCCCAGAGGGCGGTACTATGGGAAGTGACGTTAGCCCATGAGGGAGGTCCTTGGGAAATGCTCTTGGATGGACAAGCTCACCAGCCTATCGCCAGCTCCTGCTCAATCCTCCTCCTCCTCATTATATTACTGTAATCCCCTCCCGAATAAACCGGATTGCTCTCCAAAGCGTCTCCGAGATCCGTGTGCACCTGGCTTCCTTGGTGGGTAAGGAGGGAGGAAAAGGGGATCTCGTTCGGCCGCGTGCACTTTAGGCTTGCCCGGGTCTCTTCGCTCCACCTTGGCTGCCCGCGGGTCGGACGCCCAGGGGAGAGGATGAAAAGGGGAGCACTGATAAGGGAGTAAGCTTAGCATCCCCGCACCAGGGGAGGTGAATCTAGCCCGGCAGTCTGGAATGTCGGCTTGGCTCTAGCCCGTTTGTTTGCATTTTGAAGGAGAGCCTGGGCAGGTCTCCATCTCATCGTTCTCCTGCCTCACCTCCTGGGGAGTTGTGATGGCAGGAGTGGCTATCAGGCCAGTTGGGGCCTCTTCAGGGAGAGCCACAAAGGAGGGTTGGAGGCACTGGGCTCCTGAGTCAGCCCCTGCACTGCCTGCTTCCCCAGATCTCCATACTCCAAGCTGGCATCATCATTTTTCTATTAATATCAAGTGGACGTGTGACAAATTTGGGCACAAAGAACCCCAAACAACCATATAAATCACATTAACGGTCACTGTGGTGAAATCAGCCACTGTCGTGGAATCCACTCAGCTGTGGCCTGTCACCTGTCACCTGTCTCCAGCCCCTGGTGGCTCGAGGCTGACCTTCTCCACGTGGACAGACTTGAGTCATTGGAGGGGGGAAGAGGTCATGCTTCAGGGCAGCCCTGGGTCAGCAGATGGCACTGGAACCTGGCAGGCCCAGGGTTCTGGGCAGTGGAGCCAGGAAAGGCCATGAGCCAGACCAGGCCAGCAGACGCAGCTGAGGCACTGGCATCAACAGCGAGGCCCTCGAACCCCACCTGGCCTGGCACCGACCTTGGCACCTGCCTGGCCAGGATGTAGAGAAGCTGGAGCCTGGCTCCCCTTGAACGCCAGCTCCAAGCCTCCCCCCAGCATGCAGCCTGCCTTCTGCTCTGAGTGTTAGCTGCCCACACCTGCATGGCCATGGTGCCGTGGGAGCCACGCAGTCCCACTGTGTGTGCAAATGTGGTTGTGCCACTTCCCCACCCTCATTGTGTCCCTGTTTCCTTAAGGTCCTTATCCAAGCCCAGGCCAGAGGCCCGGACAGTCCTCTTTCCTGGGTCCACGCACCTGACACCTGCACTGAGGCAGTCTCCAGGCCGCCATGCTCGACCCCATCCCCCCTCGGGCCCCCTGGGGGAAGTTGGCCTTCCTGTAGACAGGCTTGCTGGCCTACCATGGCTCTGCAGTCCCTCGCTGGGTGCTCCTGGCTCCTCCCCTCCCTCGCTGGGTGCTCCCCGCTCCTCCCCTGCAGTGCCTTATTACCTCCTGTGTAGTCCCCTTTCACCCTCACGCTTAAGCCGCCCATCCCGCAAGTGGCAAAGCTGGAGTGAGGTCTACGTGATAACCTTGGGGTGTGTGTAGTCGCGAGACGCCCCTCCTCCCCTCGCACGCTTAAAGAATGACACGGGACACGTGCGGGCGTCTCGGGGTAAGCTTCTGGAACTTCCACCGGTTTTACTCAGGGGAGGGGTTTATATGACAGTAATGGCGGCAGGAAGAGGAGGGACTAACTGGATACTAGCAGTAGGCTGATGAGCTGTCCATCACAGTGATGTCTCAGAACTTCCCCCAGAGGCGGAGACCACAGCCCACAGGACCGACCCCTTGGGCTCCGCTCGGCGCCATTATGATATCCATGTGCTCCCAGCCAGACGGGAGGCGGGGCTGGTTTGAGCCTCTTCCAGTTCCGACCCGGAAGAGAGTAGGAGTGGCTAACAGCCACGCAGCCCCAGGGCGGGAGAAATGGGTGGTCTCTCAGGACCTGCCAAGCCAATGCCCCAACACTCCCCTCCCTCGCTGGGTGCTCCCCGCTCCTCCCCTCCCTCACTGGGCGCTTCCCGTGCCTCCCCTCCCTCGCTGGGCGCTCCCCGCTATTCCCCTCCCTCGCTGGGCGCTCCGGGCTCCTCCCCTCCCTCGCTGGGCGCTCCCCGCTATTCCCCTCCTTCGCTGGGCGCTCCGGGCTCCTCCCCTCCCTCGCTGGGTGCTCCCCGCTCCTCCTCTCCCCAAGAGAACCTGGAGGACACTGCTGCGTCACGGTGTCACGCTGGCTGCTGCTGTTGTGCTGCTTTAACACGAAGTGGCACCGGCCCCTGGAGGCTGGTGAGCTGGGGGCAGAACCCCCTCCACAGGACTTGGCTGTTATTCTGGGCTGAGCGGTGTGCTCTCAGCTGGTGTTCTCCCCACCAGGATCCTGTCTCCCTGCCGCGGCCATGTGCTCCCAGGCCCTGAGCAGTGCCTGCTGCTTCCCTCGGGCCCCTGTCACACGGCTGGTGTCCTGGCACCAGGCAGAGGCTCTGTGAACACAGCTGACCTCACAGGCGGCGTCTGGTGGGAAGTCAGGGATGGATGGCCACTGACGCTCCAGGGCTGTGGTGGAAGTGGATTCTGGGTTTCCCCCAGGGCTGTGGTGCTGGGTGGCCCATGTGGGCCTCCACTGAGGGCCAAAGATGGCGGACGGGGTGCTGGCAGCTCGGCTCACACCAGCCATCCTAGCAACTCAGGGGGCCAAGTTCAGAGGATCACAGTTTGAAGCCAGCCCTGTGAGTCCTTTTCTTTTTCCTTCCGGTCCTGAGATTTGAACTCTGGACCTGGGCACTGACTCTGAGCCCCAGAAATGGCACATAGACAGACTCCCTCCTTTACAATGTCCTTTTTTGCCACTCCCAGCTTCTTTCTATTCCTGATTCATCTCACTTGCTAGATCGCCTGCCACCCACTTCTTTTGTTGTTGTTTTGCCAGTCTTTGGGCTTGAACTCAGGGCCTGAGCACTGTCCCTGGCTTCCTTTTTGCTCAAGACTAGCATTCTATCACTTGGGCCACAGTACTGTCGGGGATGGCTATACCTTTAAGACCTGGGACTGCTGGCCATTATCCACTCCTACCTTCCCCCGGGTCTGGAACCTCCCCCCACCCTCCATCTGTAAGCACATGTCTCGTAATGGCGCCGGCCTGAGCCCAGAGGACCAGTCCTGGGGGGACTGTGGTGTCCGCCTCTGCGGGAAGTTCCGTGACATCACCGTGATGGACAGTTCATCAGCCAATCATTAATACCCAGTTAGTCCCTCCTCTTCCTGCCGCCATTACTGTTATATAAACCCCTCCCCTGAATAAAACTTTGGGAAGCTCCTGAAGCTGACTCCGAGATGTCCACACGTACCCGGCCTCCTTGGTGAGTATGGGAGGGGGAGGGCATTCTCGCGGCCACACCCGGTCCGGAGCTTATCCGTGGCCCTCACTCCCGCAGTACTTCCTACTAGCCAGAGGCTATGTGTGAGAGCGAAAAGGGAACACACGGAGGGGGCAAATAGGCCCGGGATCCACACGGAAGGAGGTTTAAAGCTAGCCCGGCAGCACCACTTCTGACTTTTTCTGTGTCTGTGGTGCTGAGGAATCAAACGCAGGGCCTCATGTATGCTAGGCAGGCACTCTACCACCACGCCACATTCTCAGCCCCTGGGTGCATTCTTTAGTAAGAACGGTGTTATTTGGGTAATAACTAACTCACTGAAGCTGGATTTTCTTTTCTTTTTTTTTGCCAGTCCTGGGCCTTGAACTCAGGGCCTGAGCACGGTCCCTGGCTTCTTTTTGCTCAAGGCTAGCACTGGGCCAACTTGAGCCACAGCACCACTTCTGGCCGTTTTCTATATATGTGGTGCTGGGGAATCGAACCCAGGGCTTCATGCATACAAGGCAAGCACTCTTGCCACTAGGCCATATTCCCAGCCCCTGAAGCTGGATTTTCTAGGGACAATGAGCCATGGTCATCTTACAGCTGATATTTACTTCTCTTGGGATTATAGACACAAAGTCAGACTTATGAGACCCTTATATTTTAACTAGCTAAAAGCCAGAAGTGGTGCTATGGTTCACATGGTAGAGCACCAGCCTTGAGTAAAGAAGCCACACAAGAACATGAGGCACTGAGTACTAGCCCAAGTAGTAGCATAAATAAGCCAATCAATCAATAAATCCCTTATATTTGCATACACATTCTTCTAAAAATTACAAAACTTTGCTTTCCTCACGGACACCTTCAGTTCAGGAAGATGTGTGTGCATGTGGTGTGAAATACAACTGTGTTCCCAGTGTGGGTAAACGGTTCTTCCCAGGGCTGCCTGGGGCTGGACCCCCTGCACCCCACAGCTCCCTGCCTCTTTTTTCTTTTTTGCCAGTCTTGGGCCTTGGACTCAGGGCCTGAGCACTGTCCTTGGCTTCTTTTTGCTCAAGGCTAGCACTCTGCCACTTGAGCCACAGTGACACTTCTGGCCGTTTTCTTCATATGTGGTGCTGGGGAATCGAACCCAGGGCTTCATGAATACGAGGCAAGCACTCTACCACTAGGCCATATTCCCAGCCCCTCCCTACCTCTCTTCTGTGCTTCTCTGCCCATCCGCATCTGTACCTCTCCCTCCCTCCACTGGCTCTGCTGGGTCCCCCTCCCTCCCTTGCTCCCTCCCTCCCTCCAGTGGCTCCCCCCTTACCCATCTTGCAATTTGGTAGGACAGATACCAAACCGTGTTCCCTTCCTCAGGGCACTGCTGGCTGCTTCTGTCCCTCCACTCTCCCATTGGAATTTTAAGAGCAGCTAAGGTCCTTTTGTGAGAGACCTCCTTGGCATTGCGTTGGAGTGGATGGAGTCTGTGGGTTAGTTTGCGGGTCCTGGGGCCCTCCCCGCCCACTTGGGTTGAGATGTCCCCCTCAGGGAGGAGCTCTCTCTGGCCTTGGCCGTGCTAGGTTCTGCTTTCTTGCACACCGCCCTTAGCTCCAGCCAACTCACCCACTCGAGACAGGGCCAAGACAGGGCCATCCTGCCCGGCTTGCCGCTGGGTGGGACCTGGGCTAGAGCTGCCGACCTCAGAGACCCCGGCCCGGCTCAGGGATGGGGCCGGCAGCTGTGTCTCCAGAGGGTGAGTTCCCGTGACACTTTCACATAGGAAATGTCACTCCTGGGGACCCACAGGAGGGAAGGAGTCCCGGAGAGCACCAACCAAGGCTGGGGGCACCGCTCCTCTGGAGGCCCCTGCAGCCCCCCTCCCCCACCGCCTGACACTCCCCACCCCATCAGCCCCAAGGCAGCACAAACGCCACTTTCTGGAGCCGGTGGAGTCCGCCCCATCTTTCCGTGGCAGCTGGGCCCAGCCTGCTGTCTCACGGTCTGGCTTGGCTGAGGCTGAAGGCTGAGCACTCCCGGCCCTGCGGCAGGGTCTGTGCCCTCGCCCTTGCTCTCCCAGGATGTGACCGCAACGGTGGCTGCTGAGCCCCAGTGGCCTCTGGGGCACAGGGACAGGGTGCTCCCTCGGGGTGGGGCCCATGGCAGGCACGTATGTGCAGGGCACACGGGACCTGAGGCCGCCCAGGTGCGGGGCCAGGGCCGGCTGAGGGTGACTTCACGCCCACCTCCCGCCGGTGTGGGCGAGTCACGACTGCGCCATTCCCGCGGGCTTTATTGACGGCCTTGCCAGCGCTCAGCCAGAAGCCATGGATGTCTGGTGATGATCACGAAGGGCCTCCGTGCTGTCCAGTCCCCGGTGCCCGGCCTCCTCCTGTCGCCTGCCCCGGCGGTCAATGTGGGTGTGACAATCTGGTATTGATCTACGCGGTGAGCTGAAGTCTGCCATATTGCTGTGTTAGTACAGACATGCTCTCCTCCCAGACAAGGCTGGGCCCTGCTGACCCGTGCCCACAGCCAGGAAGCAGGTGGGCAGGGCTGCTACTCCCAACCCAATGAGAACGTTCTGGAAGCCACAGGCTGCTTGACTTCACACAGGGTCTGGTGCCTGCAAAGATTCTCAGTCGCAGGGCAGTGAAAGCCCACAGTGGGAGGAAGCAGTGCGCACCCTCTGGGGCCCCCCTTGACAGTGGGCAGAGGCCCCCCCACCTGGGGCCCCCCTTGACAGTGGGCAGAGGCCCCTCCCCCCCCAGCTGGGGCCACCCTTGACAGTGGGCAGAGGCCCCCCCCCAGCTGGGGCCACCCTTGACAGTGGGCAGCGGCCCCCTAGCTGGGGCCACCCTTGACAGTGGGCAGTGGCCCCCTAGCTGGGGCCCCCCTTGACAGTGATCAGAGGCTCCCTCCCTAGCTGGGGTCCCCCTTGACAGTGATCAGAGGCCCCCCCCAGCTGGGGCCCCCCTTGACAGTGGGCAGAGGCTCCCTCCCCAGCTGGGGCCCCCCTTGACAGTGGGCAGAGGCCCTCTTCCCCCCTAGCTGGGGCCACCCTTGACAGTGGGCAGAGGCCCCCCTCCCCCCCCAGCTGGGGCCCCCCTTGACAGTGGGCAGAGGCCCCCCCCAGCTGAGCCTCAGCATGGGAGAGGAGGGCCCAGGCGACAAGGCAGTGTCCAGCTGCACCCACTCAGAGCAAGGACTCCCTGGAGCAAAGAGACCACAGTTAGTGGAAAGGGCACCGGATTGTTTGTGGTATTTGACACACATGGTGGCATTAGATCCAAGTGTAAAGTCAATGGACTTAAGTAACAGTCTTGCGGTGTTAAATTCAATTTTCTCCCAGCAGGAGGTGTTTCCTTAGCTACTGCAAGGCCCAGATGGGCTGGAGAGGTGCTGCCTTTGGAAGGAGCGGGGGATGCCAGGGGCCCAGGAGGAGCTGGGGAAGCCGCACCCACACCCCGCAGGAGCGTGCTAGGATAGGGGTGTCTTGGGGCCCCGCCTGGAGGCTTTTAGGCCTCAGTGGCAGTGAGGCGCCTCATCTGTCTGTCTCCACTAGGGTCTGTGTGGAACGTTCCAGAGGAGCTTCGGCATGGCTGTCTTCACAGAGGTCAGGTGGGCAGCGCATCACCCTCCAAAGCCAGCAGTGCCTGTTTTCCACAGAGCCCAAGTGCAGAGGTCTGGGGGGTCCTGAGCCTGTGCCGTGGGGGGGGGCAGGTCAGACACTTCCGGCAGCTCCTGAGGTGTTTGCACTGTGGGCTAGGAAAGGAGGAGGGACGGGGAAACTGAGGTAAGACACAGCACCAAGAAAGCCCAGAGGGGAGGGTCAAGGGTCAAAGGAGAGCAGCTGCGGGTCTTCTGGGCACAGCCTGGGGTGGCCTTGAGGACACCAGCTGGTCTCAGGTGGCAGCCTCCCCCCCCATGCTGGGCTACACGGGTGTCGGGCTATACTGATTGTGGGGGACAGCCCTACACGCTTCTCCTGCCCAAAGGAGGCCAGAGCGTGTCCCAATTGGGGCTAAGCCAAGATGGGGTAGAGCCAGCGAAACCACCTGTCCCAAAGCCCCCCTTACATTTAAGAGCAAACACTGGACACAGAGATTTCGGGGAGCCGTCTGATGGACTTCCGACTTCTGTTTATTCAGGGGGAGGGCAGTAGCATTTATTACAGTGATGATGGCGGGAAGGAGAGGGACTTGGGGTGGCCAGCTGGACGTTAGCGATTGGCTGATCCGGGCTGTCCGTCAAGAGTGGCACCTTGGGAACTCCTCCAAGGGCTGATGTCATACCCCAACAGAACCACCCCTGGGCCCCGGCGGTGCCATCTTGGAGGCAGACACGTGGATCCAAGACCGAGACGGGAGGCGGGGCTGGACCAGAACTACTCCTTTCAGTTCCGGACCCGGGAGGAGGTAGGAGTGGTTAACAGCCAAGCAGCCCCAGGGCGGGAGAAGAGGCAGGACTCTCGGGACTGCCCCTTTAAAGGTACATCCAGAGCCCAACATTTGCCCTTTTTGTTTTTTGTTTTTAAATAGCAGGGGCACTATAAACATAAGGCACATGTAGACATGAGGCAAATGTTGACATAAAATATATGTGGGGCCTCTTCCACAAAAAGAGGTAAGTGAAGGGCCACCCATTTGGCTCAGTCTGGAGAAATTGGAGTTCTTAGCCCGTTTTTGCGCCACTCAAGATAATGCAGGCATTGTTCCCCTCTTCTGGTGGTGAGGTAAAAGCAGGTCGAAGCTCTGGCAACCCTGTTGGTCCACAGCAGCCAAAGCGCTGGTAACTTTAACACATGTGGTTAGTAAAACATTTTATCGTAAACATTGGAGCAAGGTGCTAAGCCCTTACACCTACTTTGTAAACATTTTTTTTATCACAAACACTGAACTAAGGTGTCTAAACCCTCAGCTCCTATTTCCCTCCAACGGGACCCCCTAAATCAACCAGCAGGGGGAGAGCAAAAGGAGAAACAATGGTGCAAAACTTCTCTTTGGTTTGTGTGCAAGGCTGCGGGTAATATTGCCACAGCAAAACATTGCGCCGAGGACGCCAGAGTCCAGGAAGCAAGCAGGGCCGGTGTTGGTCCATCGATGATGTACAGAGGCAGGCTTTCTACACTTTCATGGAAGAACAGGAAAAAAGTCCACCACGATCTCTGTTTTCCTAGAGAGAGAGCAAGGAGAGACATTTCTCCAGAGCGAGTGCTCTGGGCTTAATTTCCCAATCTGGAAAGGCACATACAATGCTCTTTCCTGCATTATTTTGGGAATATTTAAAATTTTTTGTGTAAATTTAAGATATTTAATGTAAGCATAGCTGTCCTTAACTAGTCATGGGGGCTGTTCCCCCCCCCCCTTTTTGTTTTTAAAAATGACACAGGAGGGCACCAGGCTGGGAGTATGGACGAAGGTAATTTCTTCTGGAACTACTTCCTGCTGAAAGGGGGCGAAGTTGTCAGGGGCCCCTGATTTGCCTGGCACCATCTAGTTTGGTTGGTTAAGGTCCTCATCATTACTATGAGAATGGTTATTAGGGCCAGAGGGTGTCATGGTCTCCTCTGGCCAGCTCCTGTAGCTTGGGCATACCAGGAAGTTTCTAGGGCTGGGGCCTCCAGGGTCCAGATCTGTGTTGGGCACAGCAGTGTAGGAGGATAATGGCCTTGAACTGCAAGTTTCCAGGTGGTGACCTCAGTGAGGGATGTTATCCTGTTAAAAGAAACTTTTGAAAAGGTCAGGCAAAAGACTGACAAGTTCATAGGGCTAGTTAACATGAATGGCATAGGAGAACATACCCTGGGCATAAGCCAGAAAAGTTCCATTTAGAACATAAACCCAATTGTGGCCAATTACAAGGAAGGAGGGATAGCTGAAGGAAGTGTTTAGGGATAGTGGTCCAGTTTGGAGTAGCCAGTCAAAGGTTAAAATAAATATATATACATATATACAACTGGCAGGAAAAGGAAAACGGACAGGTATGAGCATTGGGTGGGTACAACTGTTCCTCCTGATCTCCCGGCTCTGATTAGTTTTCTTTCTTTCTTTTTTTTTTTTTTTTTTGGCCAGTCCTAGGCCTTGGACTCAGGGCCTGAGCACTGTCCCTGGCCTCTTCCCGCTCAAGGCTAACACTCTGCCACTTGAGCCACAGCGCCCCTTCTGGCCGTTTTCCATATATGTGGTGCTGGGGAATCGAACCAAGGGCTTCATGTGTAGGAGGCAAGCTCTCTTGCCACTAGGCCATATTCCCAGCCCCTCTGATTAGTTTTGAAAAGGCGAGACAAGGCGGCTCCATTTAGGATGTGACATCATTCTCCTCTTATTCCTCTCCATATCCCTGTTGCCTGGACTGGCTGAGTCCCAGGAGTTCAGGCACTTGTTGCTGGAATGGCATGATCCCATCGGCATTCACGGGGTTTGAACTCAGGGCCTGAGCACTGTCCCTGAGCACTTCTGCTCGAGGCTAGTGCTCTACCACTTGAGCCACAGTGCCGCTTTCAGCATTTCTCTGGTTCTCTTGAGCCAAGCTTCCAGTCTGGCTCTTTGCTGGTTAATTGGGAGATGGAGTTTTAAAGACATTTTCTTTGCCCGGGCTGGCTTTGAACTGTAATCCGAGGAGCTCTAGCCATAAAAGCCCTTTTTATATCCAATTAAAGCAACAAGGAGAACAATAGGAACAGAGCTCCATCTGTGACTTGTCGAGAATTGACCAACAACTGCTTGTCAGAGTTTTATCATAACACTTAGAGAACAGCAGACTGAATGAGATCTATGTGCCATCAATTTAAATCATACCATTTGATCATACCAGCAGGCAGAAGAGCGCACAAATGAATGATAATTAGGAGGCCAAAAGGTCAGGACAATGTAAAGGTCTCAACTTTGGTGGATCTGAAGTGGCTGTGTCTTCCATCCTGGCTCAGCAGGCTTCATGCCATGTGTGATGGAGTCAGGCAGGAGAGATCTGGGCAAGGCTGTAGGAGCAGCTCTCAGAACCCTCTGGGTAGACTGTCACCTCCTGCTGGATTGCCTGCAAAATTCTACACCAACTGGTTATTTGAAATCTCCCAGTAGTCCCTGGTTGGTTGTTCTGAGTATTCTTTGGCTTTTGGAGGCTGATGCCCCTCTGGTTTAAGCAGGGTAAAAGGATTTTCTTAATCACAAAATCCACATGGCTAGCACACATTTTTTAACCTGTATTCTGTGAAGCAAAATGTTAATTTTGGGTAAGGAAAATTTAGGTTAATAGTCACATTTGTATAAAACGATTCTGATTCCTTGATCTTAAGAGTTTACGAGGGGCTGGGGATATAGCCTAGTGGCAAGAGTGCCTGCCTCGGATACACGAGGCCCTAGGTTCGATTCCCCAGCACCACATATACAGAAAAACGGCCAGAAGCGGCGCTGTGGCTCAAGTGGCGGAGTGCTAGCCTTGAGCGGGAAGAAGCCAGGGACAGTGCTCAGGCCCTGAGTCCAAGGCCCAGGACTGGCCAAAAAAAAAAAAAAAAAAAAAAAAAAAAAAAGAGTTTACGAGAGCACAGGAGAGAAAAATGGAAAAGTAAAATCTTAATTTATACCAAAGAATTGTCAGAATCAGATGTACACTTGACTTTTAACACACTGGTTTTACATCTTAGACACATTTACTTGTACCCAAACATGACCAGTTTGGGTTTAAAACCTGTTTTTGTTTTGTTTTGGTAAGTACCAATAGATACCAACAGGTACCAACAGATAGACATAGACATACAGACAATGTGCATAAGCTTTGAGCACTCTTAAAATTGTTTTTGGATTGGCCATATAAGTTTTCTGGAATTCCAGTGACAAATGATATTATTTTGCCTATATTCTAGAACCACGTGGTTAAATAGTAAACGAAAAAAACCTTTTCAGCAAACCAAAATTTTCACAGATTATCCGAGAAGTCACATTTTGAAAGAACCAGTTTGGAGACAGGACATGAACAGAACACAGACACATGGCACGGCTTAACACAGCAAGATATCTGTAAGCCCCTGCTCAGCCTAGGGGAATTTGGCACGCCCATCACCTGGGGTGAGGGCAAGAGGAGGCCACCTCAAACCTATCGCCCATGGCCACCGAGGGCTCCGGCGGCGGTGTCCCAGGGTGCAGGGCTAACGCACCGCGGCGGCTGTGCCGCTCCAGAAGCTGTGTGCGCCCCTCGTCACCCCCGCACCCACATCCATAACCCTGGCTCCGCTTTTTTTTTTTTTTTGGCCAGTCCCAGGGTTTGGATTCAGTGCCTGAGCACTGTCCCTGGCTTCCTTTTGCTCAAGGCTAGCACTCTACCACTTGAGCCACAGCGCCACTTCTGGCCGTTTTCTGTATATATGGTGCTGGGGAATCGAACCCAGGGCCTCATGTATACGAGGCGAGCTCTCTTGCCACTAGGCCATATCCTCAGCCCCCTGGCTCTGCTTTTGCCGCGCCATACTTTTGCCGCGTCATACAGCGCCGCCGGCCTCCCGCTTCTATTGCTTTCCAGGGCCGCCCGGGCGGAAAAGGGGAAGGGGCCCGGATCCATGTGCGAGCCCATCCCCCCAGGCGGCCGGAAGCACGCTTCTCTCTAGCAGCCACTGGCTCGAGTGTGCTTACAGTCCAATCCAGTATGGAGCATGAGTCTTAGTATATCGGCGGGTCGCTCCACTGATTGTGAGATTACCCCGTGTGAATGAGGATGCCCTTCCACCATAACAGATTGCTCAGCTTAGCCGGTGGGGCTTCTAAGCCCCAGGTTGGTCGGCTGTGCGTTCGTTCGCCCCGCGTTGGGCGCCAAATCTGTCGGGCTATACTGATTCTTGGGGACAGCCCTACACGCTTCTCCTGCCCAAAGGAGGCCAGAGCGTGTCCCGATTGGGGCTAAGCCGAGGTGGGGTAGAGCCGGCGAAACCACCTGTCCCAAAGCCCCCCTTACGTTTAAGAGCAGACACTGGACACGGAGATTTTGGGGAGCCGTCTGATGGACTTCCGACTTCCGTTTATTCAGGGGGAGGGCAGTAGCATTTATTACAGTGATGACGGCGGGAAGGAGAGGGACTTGGGGCGGCTAGCTGGACGTTAGTGATTGGCTGATCCGGGCTGTCCGTCAAGAGTGGCACCTTGGGAACTCCTCCACGGGCTGATGTCATACCCCAACAGAACCACCCCTGGGCCCCAGCGGCGCCATCTTGGAGGCAGACACGTGGATCCAAGACCGAGACGGGAGGCGGGGCTGGACCAGAACTCCTTCTTCTGGTTCCGGACCCGGAAGGAGGTAGGAGTGGTTAACAGCCAAGCAGCCCCAGGGCGGGAGAAGAGGCAGGACTCTCGGGACTGCCCCCTTAAAGGTATAGCCAGAGCCCAACACACGAGGAGCAGCCTGGGGGGCAGCAGCCCCTCACTGCAGGGAGGGAGATGGGGCGGTTCCTGTAGGCGCCTGCATGCAGACACAGTGAGACTGCACAGCACAGACACTTGTCCTCTCTCACCTTTATTTCATCTCTTTTCTCAGCTGCCACCTGGGGACCAGCCTTGGGTGGGGACAGCCTTGCTTGGACGGTCTCGTCCTCACCTCACCGTGTCTGGGAGGCTGCGAGGCCACGGGGCTGGGACAGCGAGGTCCCCACGGTGATTCCGTCAGGACAGAGCAAGATCCTGTCCACTCGGGGAAGCTCCTGACTGTCCACCTGGCCTGGGCTTCCATCGAAGGTCTCGCCTGCTGCGGCTCCCGCAGGCCTGAGGAGTGCCCGCCGCCAGGGCTGGGCCTGAGGAGTGCCTGCCACCGCCGCCGCCAGGGCTGGGCCTGAGGAGTGCCCGCCGCCAGGGCTCGGCCTGAGGAGTGCCCGCCGCCAGGGCTCGGCCTGAGGAGTGCCCGCCGCCGCCGCCAGGGCTGGGCCTGGCTGCTCCCCCCGCCCCCCCCCAGTCATGAGTAGAACTGCCTGACCAGGTCCTTCTTGTTGACCTTGCCCATCTGGTTCCTTGGGATGGCTTCCACCAGCAGGAGCTCGGAAGGCACAGCATAGGGGGCCAAGAGGCCTCTGTGGGACAAGCACAGCCTGGGTCGGGGAGGGCTCAGGGGTGGGGGACAGCTAATGGCCCCACCGTGAAACTCAGGACGCTGCCCCCCCCCCCCCGTCTCCCAAGGGTGACTGCAGGGCTCTAGGCATTCTCCTGCCTTGCATCTCCACAGAGACCCTTCCTGAGATAGGACACCTCGCCCCTGGCCCAGAGAATCCCTGTGAGGAGTGGGTGCTGAAATGGCCACCTGACTTCCCTTCAGTGGAAAAGTGCACAGGCGGTGGGCTGGGGATATGGCCTAGTGGCAAGAGTGCTTGACTCATATACATGAAGCCCCGGGTTCAATTCCCCAGCACCACATATATAGAAAACGGCCAGAAGTGGCGCTGTGGCTCAAGTGGCAGAGTGCTAGCCTTGAGCAAAAAGAAGCCAGGGACAGTGCTCAGGCCCTGAGTCCAAGCCCCAGGACTGGCAAAAAAAAAAAAGTGCACAGGTGGATTTGTGTGTTTCGCCTTGTAATCTGGTATAAATACACCTGATTATGATGACTGGCTTTCCTGTACATCAACAGAACCGAGTTCCCAGCATAGTGTGACAATTGTGTGTCTGTCCGTGTTCTGGTATCAGGACGCTGGTCCCACCGAGGTGGACGAGTCCTCTCCAGGTTGTGGCTGGCCGGCCTTTTCCTTAAATGATCCACACCACCTCACTGGAGCCTTCTGGATCTGGCATTTGCTCTGCGGTAAAGTTTTAAACTATGACTTCAACTTAAGAGAACACCAAACTCCTGTCTCTGGGTTTCTGGTTGGTTGTGGCAGTTGGTTCCTGTCCCTTGCACTGCTGGTGGGACAGGGAGCCTTCAGGGCTGCAGGGACGCTGTGCCCCCTGCCCCGGGCTGTGGTGATGGCCTTGTGTTTGGCACTCACACTTGGGTTCTCTCCTCTTTCCTCGACTCCCTTTCCATCTGGGTTTCGGTTGGGGAAGCTCGGCTGTTTGTTGTTAATTCTGTCCTGAAATCCTACGTGTCAACTGTGATGCTCGGATTTATCCTCTCCGGCAACTCTGGAAGGACGGGGTGCGGACAGGGAGAGGGCGTGCCCGTCACCAGCCCTGCCTGGTCCAGCTCCTCGTACTGGGGACTCGCGGACACCCCATGCCATCTGCACACAGCTCCTGTCTGAGATCGCCCTGACACCATGGCCTCAGGTGCCCCACCCAGGCCCTGCAGGGTGCGGGGGGAGCCTGGGCTGCACCCGTGGGAGGCCAGCGGCGACACAGAAGTGAGGCCACGGGCCGGGCTCTCACGGACGCAGCTGGGGCCTGAGGCTGCCGTGTCACCTCAGCCCTAACAATATAATGTCCGTACTTCCCCCCTCCCCGTCCTGTACTGGAGTTTGAACTCTAGGCCTCGTGCTTGCGAGGGTCTCTTTCCAGTGAGCCCTGCCTCCAGCCTGTCTTTAGTATTTTTTTCCCCTTTTAAACAAAGCAATTGTTTAATCAATGCAGCAACTGGCCAAGCATACTCTTTTTGTGCCTCTGCTAAACTGCAGAGCGCCAACTGTGATTTTGCAAATCCAGGGGAATCTTTAATCGCCCAGCTGTGCTGCCCTGATGAAACAAGGCTTCCTACTGTTTGTGAAACTGTTGGACGAGCCAAAAATATCTCCACGCAAGGAGAGGAGCAAGCAGGGTGGAGGCGGGTGGAAGCCGGGAGGGCGGGGGAGATAGCGAAGAGAACGCTCAGACCCGAGAGGAAGAACCTGGGGTGTGCGCAGCGGCCGCGGGAAAGCTAGACACGGCCCGGCCACCAGGTTCCCAGCGGGACCCGTGCGCCCGTCTGGCCTTGCGCAGGCCCACGGGCGCCACGCGGGGCCCGGGCCGGAGGAAGGGCGGGAACGGCTGGGAGGGTGGCCGCCCAGGACGGGACGGAAAGAAAAGACCTGCCCAAGGAGGGAGCTGTGGCCGCGGGCCCAGGTGCGGAGGGACAGCAAGGGGCAAAGGGGCGCGCCAGGCTCCATCGGAGGCAGGGAAGGGTGCGGCCTCCCAGGAAGCCACCTCGGGGCAGGAAGCGGAGAGAGCTGGGGCTCTGACGGAGGCAGACCGAGTCTGCAGAACAGTAGCTCAGTCCAGTTCCTGTGGATTATCTGGACCTTCCCCATGGTATCCAGCCCTACCTGGCCCCGGACTCAGGGCTGTCCACCCCTCCCCCAGCCCTACCTGGCCCCGGACTCAGGGCCATCCACCCCTCCCCCAGCCCTACCTGGCCCCGGACTCAGGGCCGTCCACCCCTCCCCCAGCCCTACCTGGCCCCAGACTCAGGCCGTCCACCCCTCCCCCAGCCCTACCTGGCCCCAGACTCAGGACGTCCACCCCTCCCCCAGCCCTACCTGGCCCACTCCTTGAGATCTCCATGGGACAGTGAGTGTCCCTCTTGAAGGGACACCACAGCTGTGACGCGCTGGCCCCATGTCACATCTGGAACTCCAATCACAGCCACATCTGAGGAGAGAAGGAGGATCGTGGAGAAGTCCCTGGTGTCCACTACAGGCTGGGACACAGGCAGGAGGGGGGAGCCGTGGTCCAGCCAGAGTCCGCACTGTTTCCTGACCCCGTGTGGGAGCCGGGGCAGGCTCAGCCTCCGGAGGCTCTGAGCCGGTGTGGCAGGTGGGGGCCCGGCCAGGCCTGGAGGCCACCTGGGTGCGGTGGGCAGCAGGTGTCCATCAGAGCCCGCACACGGGGCCCACAGCCTTTGGGGTGGCAGGCAGGGCAGGGCCCCTTACCAGTGATACTGGGGTGGGCCAGCAGGTGCCGCTCGATCTCCAGGGCACTGACTTTATAGCCTCCCGTCTTGATGATGTCCACTGAGGTCCGGCCTCGAATCCAGTACCTGCCGTCCTTGAACACAGCGGTGTCCCCTGAAAAACGGGCTTCTGAAACACCCTGGACACATGTGGTCGCCAGCGGGCAAACTCTGGGGCCCTGGCAGTGACGATGGGCGCTCTAGAGGGTTGTGCACGCGTATGTGCATGTGCACGCGTGCACATTCTCGTGGGGCCCACTCCAGTCCCCCCACCCCATCCCCTTTCCACACCTCTCCTGCCAGGACTGGGACCCATGGTATGCCAGCTGCTAGCCGGATCCCTGGGGTCTTAAACACCTTGGACTCAGAAGCCAAGTGCGTTGTTTCTGTCAAAGCCATCAATACCACTAGGATCAGCACCATGTAGCACTCTCAAAGCATGGTAGTAAACGCCACGTTTGGTGGGTCTGGCCTAACTTAGGGTGAGCTACACCAGTACCCCACACAGCTTCACCAGACAAGGGCTTCAGGGGACCCCCGTGAGGCGCGGTCAGGTCACAGCTCGGCGCCCCTCCTGCCATGCCTCAGGCCCGTGAAGACTTCCCTACCGAGTGCTGGGTGAACACAAGTGAACCGGCCAGGCGCCAGTGCTTCCTACCTACAATCCTAGCTGCTCAGGAGGCTGAGATCTCAGGACTGAGGTTCAAAGCCAGCCTGGGCAGGAAAGTATGAGATTCCGCCATTAACCACCAAAAAGCCAGAGGTGGCGCTGTGGCTCAAATGGTAAAGTGCTAGAGCCTTGAGCAAAAAGGCTCAGGGACAGCGCCCAGGCTCTGAGTTCAAGGCCCAGGACCAGCACAAACAAGTGAACCATGACCTCCTGACCTCCCACAGTGGCTCGGTCCTGCCAGGGACAGGGGGACTGCCGGGGACAGAGGGACTGCGGGGACAGGGGGACTGGCAGGGACAGGGGGACTGCGGGGACAGGGGGACTACTAGTGCCTTTCCCAGCAGGAAGGGTGTGCTCCTGTGCCTCTACACCCAAACCAGCCCTACACTCTTCTCACTAGGCAGTGGCGCCCTCTCCCTGCCACGCTCCTTCCACGTGAGCCCATGGGCAAGCCTGCAGTGCTGGGCAGAAACGTGGGAGGCGTTAGTGGGAAGGTGGCAGGCAGGGTCCCCCTGGGGCCCCCCGCCCCGCCCCTCAGGGCTGCATGAGCTTGTGACCCAGCCCCCAGGCCTCACCCTGTGGGAAGATGCCATCTCCCCCCTGGGACCTGCAGCACGGGTGTGACCATGGGGCCAGGGCCCGCTCCAGGCTTAGTCCTGGTGTGAGGGGGAGGATGGGCTGGGCTGGCCCGAGGCCAGGGGTCCGGGTGCAGGCTATGGCACAGGCCTCCCATTCTCAGCACAGCCCTGGCTCCCGCCGAGTCCCTGGGGCTGGGCACCCTCGTGGTCTTGTAATGACCCCTCTTAAGTGCACCCACAGGCTCGGCGTCCCGTCCCTTCCGGGGCTCTGGCGGGGCTCCCGTGGCCTCCGCTCACCCTGCCTCACCCTGGGTGCAGCCTCCCAACCTGTCCTGCAGGGTGGCCCCGTACCCCCAGCACCACCCTGGGCCATCCCAGAGTGGCCTGAGGGGCTCTGGTCTGGACTCCGGCACGCTGGGCTCCTGCCCTCGGGGTCCCCTCCCTCCCCTGGCACAGCGGGGTTGGGCCCAGGCTGCTGCGGGGTCCAGAAAGTATCCCCAGCCTCAACCCCCATCTCTCTTGTCCCAAAATGCAGGTGGAAACGTGGAACGGCGCCGCCCCTGGCAGCAGCACAGTAGCTGCTCAGGAAGCTAAGCAGACCCAGGGCAGAACCGGGGCAGATGTCCTGGTGAGGGCACCTGGTGCGAGCCGTCAGAAGGGTGCCGGGCCTGGCTGCCACGGCCGAGAGGCAGATGGGCGCAGGGCCGAGGCCCGGTGCAGGCCGCCAAGGTCCGGGAGGGACGCCCCGACAGCTGTCCAGTGTCTCTGGGCGTCCAGGGTGGCTAAACCCGGCTCTGCCAGCGGCCGCTGTGGGTGGCGTGGCATGCGTGTCACTGATCCTCACCCGTGAGACACAGGGTGGCAGGCCGGGCAGCTCCGCATCCCACGACGGGGCCCGGAGGCCCAGGTGCCACTGGCTAAGGGGACCCGTGGAAGCAGTCCCACAGTCGTGGAACTTCAGTGACTTCCTGCTCCCTTGCGGCCTGCCCGGCCACAGGTGCAGGGCCCCCCGCTCTCCCGCCAGCCTGCCTGGCCCCTGGCACAGAAGCCCCCCCTCCCCGCCCCCACAGCCCTGGCAGAAGGGCAGAGCGGTGGTTTTGTCCTTCTGGTTCCAACTCCATCATCAAGGGCCAGCGGCCTTCACGCCACGGTCTGCATGAAGCCTACACAGAGAGGCCGAGGGCGGGACTCGGGGAGGCGGCTCTGCACGGAGGCTTCTCCAGCGTGCCAGGCTGCCGAGCGGGGAGTTAAAGTCAAGTCTTTGCTTTGAAACATACATCAGAAAAGTTAAATAACACTTAGTTTTCATAACAACATATTTATCACAATGCATTGATTCTGGTTTCAGAGTCTCCTGCCAACATAGCTCCACAGCCTCTCATGCATTAAGGGCATCTGTCCTGACACATACAATGTAGCAATCAATAAAACCTTACTACATAGATTTGTGCACTGCTTTCAAATACAGGGCTATTCTGTGTCTCTGCCTTGGATTGTAATTGAAAATAAGTGTCTCCAGTACTCAGGTTCTAATTTTCTGGATATATGAGCAGAGAAGGTAAAGGCCTTGTCAAGGTGATGCCACAAGAGCTGCCATCCACAGAAGGTGCCCTCCATGGGAGTGTCTTGCGGGCCACGGGCTGCCCTCCACAGAAGCTGCCTCGCTGGCACGGGCTGCCCTCCACAGAAGCTGCCTCGTGGGCCATGGGCTGCCCTCCACAGAAGCTGCCTCGCTGGCAAGGGATGACCCTGACTTGAGCCAGGCTCTGGCACAATGCCAGGAACCTGTAGGCGCCCCAAGATGCGCCTGGGCCTTGAAGCCCTGGAGACTCCGGGGCCACCTCTGAGGGTCTCTCCTATCCTGCAGGGGAGAGGCGGGAGCTGGCTAGGGGAGGCACTGGCACCCGCCAGCCCCTCCTCTGGGGCTCATCAAGAGCCACCCTGCCAGAACAAGATAGACCCAAACACAATCATAGTGGGTGACTTTAATACCCCACTCTCTCCAAGAGACAGATCCAACACCCAGAGGATCAGCAAGGGAGCTGAGGACCTAAGTAACACCATATCCCAAATGGATCTGACAGATCTATACAGAATCATGGGTAGGCAGAATCAATATAGTGAAAATGGACATATTGCCCAAATTGTTATACAAATTCAATGCAATCCCCATCAAAATCCCAGCCACATTCTTCACTGAAACAGAGAAAGCAATCCATAAATTCATATGGAACAGCAAAAGACCTAGAATAGCCAAAGCAATTCTAGGCAAAAAAAGCAGTGCAGGAGGTATCACAATACCAGACTTCAAGCTCTACTATAGAGCCATCATAACAAAAACAGCCTGGTATTGGTATAAAAACAGACCTGAAGAACAGTGGAATAGAATGGAAGACCCAGAAATAAAACCGCACTCTTACAGTCAGCTGATATTCAACAAAGGAGCTAAAGACATAGAATGGAATAAACAAAGCCTCTTCAACTACTGGTGCTGTGAAAACTGGGCAGCCATATGCAGAAAACTCAAAGTAGACCCAAGCCTATCACCATGCACCAAGATCAACTCAAAATGGATCAAAGACCTCAATATCAGGCCTGAATCTTTGAAACTACTGAAGGACAGAGTAGGATAGACGCTAGAACTTATAGGCACAGGAAGAAACTTCCTGAATAGAGTCCCAGGGGGCACAACAGATAGGGGAGAGACTCAACAAATGGGAATACTACAAATTAAAAAGTTTCTGCACAGCTAAGGACATAGCCACCAAACTAGAAAGACAGCCAACCATATGGGAAAGGATCTTTACCAGCACAGCAATAGACAAAGGCCTAATATCTGTCATCTACAGAGAGCTCAAAAAACTAAGCCCCTCCAAGCCCAATAAACCAATTAGGAAATGGGCAAAGGAGCTAAAGAGAGACTTCACAAGAGATAAAAATGGCAAAGAAACATATGAGGAAATGTTCAACATCCCTGGTAGTAAAGGAAATGCAAATAAAAACAACCCTGAGATACCACCTCACTCCAGTTAGAATGGCCTATACTCTGAACTCAGGAAACAACAAATGCTGGAGGGGGTGCGGGGAAAGAGGAACCCTTCTCCATTGTTGGTGCGAGTGCAAATTAGTACAACTACTTTGGAGAACAGTATGGAAGTTTCTCAAAAAGCTCAATATAGACCTACCCTATGACCCAGCCATACCATTCCTAGGCATCTATCCTGAACAACTGGCCCCAAGATATCAAAAAGACATTTGTACTTCCATGTTTATCGCTGCACAATTCACAATAGCCAAAATATGGAAACAATCCAGATGCCCCTCCACAGATGAATGGATCCAAAAAATATGGTACCTATACACAATGGAATACTACATAGTGATTAGGAATGGTAAAATATTGTTATTCGCAGGGAAATGGTCAGAACTCGAACAAATAATGTTGAGCGAGACAAGCCTAGAGCACAGAAAACAAAGGGGCATGATCTCCCTGATATATGACTGTTAAGGTGGGGGGAGGGGGAGACAGTAGAGACCAGGTCTGTGAAAACAAAAACTGCTTGTCAAATGGTATTTCCCACAGGATTGGGTAAGTGACCCTACACTATGTAACTAAAACCAAACAACTACTCAACATATAAAGGTCAAAAATTGACCTCTCAGTGGATCACAACAGATCAAAAGCTATGTATGTACGTTCATATAAGCCTATTGTTGACATAATGTCTATTGTCAACATTACATTTAAAGCCCTAGGTGAATTTTCTTGGGCGTGGCCACGTGGCTACTGTATATGTTCTTGGTACATTGTGTATTGTATATATGTCTACCGACCTAGGGAAGGGAAAGAAAAACAGGGTGTAAGATATCACAAGAAATGTACACACTGCCCTACTATGTAACTGTACCCTTTTGCACAACACCTTGTCAAAATTTTTTTTCTTTAATTAATAAATAAATTACAAAAAAAAAGAGCCACCCTGCCAGCAGCTGTCTTCAAAGTCAGGAAGGGCTGTTCATGGCTAAGAGCAGCCAGCTACCACTGTTTGCCACAGCACAAGTCCTCTGGGACCCTCCTGGGGGTTTAGGGCCAAGGAACATCAGAAGGAACAGGAGATAAAAGTTAAACAGTTGGGTGCTGGTGGCTCACACCTATAATCCTGCTACTCAGAAGGTTGAGATCTGAGGATTGTGGTTCGAAGACAGCCCAGGCAGGAAAGTCCCCGGTGAGACTCTTATCTCCAATTAACCACTCAAAAACCAGAGTGGTGCTGTGGTAGGGTGCTAGCCTTGAGCAAAAGAGCTCAGGAACAGTGCCCAGGCCCGGAGTTCAAGCCCCACAACCAAACAAAAAAGGAAAAAGAAAAAAAAGAGAAAAGTAAAACAAAGATGTGGCAACTTTGCACAACTGTCAACCTCACCAAACCCTGCCCAGGACTGTGGCAGAGCTGGCCTATCTGAGCGTTCCCTCTGGAGAGAAGAATCAATAGACAATTTTTCTTTCTTTTTCTTTTGAATAAAGGTACAGTGATTGAACTTGGGAGAACAGAAGAGGAGATTGTTAAAAGTGGAAAAAGGAAAGCAGAGGACACGTGGTTAGGAGCTAGACGGAGCCAGAAGGTTGCCCTGCATGGAACAGAAGGGTGTGGTGGGAGGTAGATTTCCCAAGGCTGGCCACACTCGCGGCATCTGCCCCAGGAGGAAGGGCTGGGGCCGCCGGCGGGGCTCTGGCCTGGTCAGCACAGCCAGGCTCCATCCACCAGCCTCACGCTTACTCTCAACTACAGGTGCGGGGGCACTGCAGAGCAAAAGCAGACATGAAGACTCAGGAAGTAAGGCCCACACCGCCCTGCTCTGTTGGGAGAGTGCTGTCTACGCGGCTTAAGAGTCTGTGGAAAAACTATCAGGACTTAAAGGAAATTTCAACCAGATTTCTAGCTACCATACTCATTAAAAAAAAAAATCAGTAGTCTCCCAATACACCATTGATAACCCCTTGAGGGAGCGCTGTAGGTAGAAACCCACCCCGCACAGGAAACAACACACAACCGCAGTACTCGATGCTAAATCTGAGGAAACCGGGGAACTTGGAGAGGAAGGCCGAGGAGAGGAGGGGTGCGTGAGCAAGATGGTGGTGGGCGTGTGGGATGCCGCCCCTGCCGGCCATCTGTGGGGCCTGGGGTGGGTCGTGGGCCTCCTGCGCCCCAGGAGGGCAGGGCTGCGGGCCGCACGGCCCATCTGCGGGCTCAGTGCCGCGGGGCCAGCACCTCTGGAGCTTGGCTGCTCTTGCAGCGGGCACACCGGTGCCCACCGACACACCCGCGGGGCAGCTCGCTCCAGTGAGGCCAGGCCCCTCCCCGGCTCGGAGCCCGGGCCCAGCCCCTGGCCCCCACACAGACACGATTCATCCTCGCTCTGAAGGAGGATTAGGGGGCCGAGGTTGGTGGGTCACGTGTATAAACACGTCTGCTGCCACGTGTTGAAGCCTTTCTCAGCCTTGGCCTCCGGCGGCCTCGGATGCCTGATGCAGACCGGGGAGGGGCAGCCGAAGCTCGCTGGCCACACCGACAGGCGTGGCACACAGCAACGGCGTGAACGCTGCAGAGAGGGCCCGGCGCACAGCAGGGAGAGCGATGGCTGCTCTGGAGCACAGCCAAGGCGGTGAGCACAGTCCCTCTTGGAGCAGGAGCCGGCCTCCACCTTCTCCCCTCTGCTGGTGTCTGGGGGCTGCTGAGCAGGGGCCATGAGCTTATGGCCCTCTCGATGGCTTGTTACTCTTTTTGTTTTTTTTTTTCCAGTCCTGTGGCTTGGACTCAGGGCCTGAGCACCGTCCCTGGCTTCCTTTTTGCTCAAGGCTAGCACTCTGCCACGTGAGCCACAGCGCCACTTCTGGCCGTTTTCTGTATATGTGGTGCTGGGGAATCGAACCCAGGGCCTCACGTATACGAGGCAAGCTCTCTCGCCACTAGGCCATATCCCCAGCCCTGGCTTGTTACTCTTAACTACACACAGTAATGTACACACGGATGGGTTCGTGGTTAACCCCACTCGTGTTCGGGCCCAGGACAGTCACCCCTCCCCTGAGCCCTGTCTGCCTAGAAAGGAGCTGCCGTTGTTCTTTCCCCTCTTGCGGGAAAGACCCTGCCTGCCTGGCTGCCTGGGGCAGGCGCTCAGCTCGCCTGTCTGCCTGCCTGAGCCCCAGGCTCACCAGGATCATCTGGGCAAGTAGACACCCCTGGGCGTGCTCGGAACAGGCTTGTGTGGCTGCCAGGGCCTGAGAGGCCGGGACCCTTGCAGGCCGTGAGTCTCACTGCACGCTCAGCGGTCAGCGGCAAGCAGGGCAGAAGAGGCAAGAGTGGCAGGCATCGAGCTCCCGAGAGCTGGGGGCAGGGGAAGCTGGTGGACAGGGTGACCCCTCTGAAGCCCTGGGGGGAGGAGCTGGTGGACGGGGTGACCCCTCTGAGGCCCTGGGGCGAGGAGCTGGTGGACAGGGTGACCCCTCTGAAGCCCTGGGGGGAGGAGCTGGTGGACGGGGTGACCTCTCTGAGGGTGGGGGGAGGAGCTGGTGGACGGGGTGACCCCTCTGAGGGTGGGGGGAGGAGCTGGTGGACGGGGTGACCCCTCTGAGGGTGGGGGGAGGAGCTGGTGGACGGGGTGACCCCTCTGAGGGTGGGGGGAGGAGCTGGTGGACGGGGTGACCCCTCTGAGGGTGGGGGGAGGAGCTGGTGGACGGGGTGACCTCTCTGAGGGTGGGGGGAGGAGCTGGTGGACGGGGTGACCTCTGAGGCCCTGGGGGGAGGAGCTGGTGGATGGGGTGACCCCTCTGAGGCCCTGGGGGGAGGAGCTGGTGGACGGGGTGACCTCTCTGAGGGTGGGGGGAGGAGCTGGTGGATGGGGTGACCCCTCTGAGGGTGGGGGGAGGAGCTGGTGGACGGGGTGACCTCTGAGGCCCTGGGGGGAGGAGCTGGTGGACGGGGTGACCACTGAAGCCCTGGGGGGGAGGAGCTGGTGGACGGGGTGACCTCTTTGAGGGTGGGGGGAGGAGCTGGTGGACGGGGTGACCCCTCTGAGGGTGGGGGGAGGAGCTGGTGGACGGGGTGACCTCTCAGAGCACGGGACGGGGGAGGGGGAGGGGAGCTGGTGCACTGGGCTCTCCCAACCACGGGACCAGAGCTTATGTGGCAGCTAAGGCAGGAGGGGCTGTCCAAGGAAAGGGTTAAGTTTAATCTATCCTGATTTCTACTTAATATCATGCTCTCCCTGTAGGAGCAGCAGCTGCGAGCTGATTGCACACTCTCATTATGCAGTCTGTATCACTAATGGCCTGTGACAAAGGCTTGCCGGCTTCCAGGCCTTCCCCCCGAGAGCCAATTAAACACACACTCCCTTCCTGTTTGCAGCACATTACAATGAAATTAAACTGAATTTCAAAATCATTCTCTCCTGAAGACATCTCTTTACGATAATTAATGCATGCCACTCCTGTGCTGCCGTGGGAGCCTTCGGCAGCGCCCACTCCCACGTGGCACCGGGGCACCCGGGGCTCTGGAGCCCCACACGGGCAGAGCCTCCCTCCCCCCACCCCGTGAGGCTCCCGGCTTCTCAAAGGGAGAGCAGCCGCTTCCTCTCTGAACTTAGAAATGGGAGACGGCCGTCCCAAGGCCAGGTGGGGGTCAGTGCAGGCGACCGGAGCGGTGCGCAAGGGAGCCGCCCGGCACGACCGGGGCACGCGCGTGCCGGACGCCAGCCCGGAGCTGGCACCGCAGGGGTGTTTACAGAGGGGCACCGGGCAGGTGTGTGGCAGCGCTCCTTCACAGGCCATGGGGACACGGCCCGTCATGGGCACGCCTGGGTCCCCAACCCCGTGACGTCTTGGCGGGCCGGCCCCGCGGGACCTGCTCCAGGCCCCGCTGCCACCCTGGGGGTCGGCTCTCCCCACGACCCCGCGGCCCGGCTCACGCTGCCTGCCCTTGCCCGCCGGGGGCTGCCCGGCGGCGGGGTGCCCCGCTTGGTGAGGGCAAGCCCCTCCCTCGTGCCCTCTCAGACGCTCTACCTTCCTCCCACCTCCCCTCAGATGCTCCTCAGGTATGGGGATGACACGGATGGCCCGGGGCAGCCCTCGTGAGCCCCTCTTGCCCCCGCAGAGTCGGGCCTACCTGTTCTAAACCAGCCATCTGAGGTGAACGCCTTCTTCGTTTCTTCTGGCTTATCCCAGTACTCTCGAAACACAGAGGGACCCCTGACCAGCAGCTCCCCTTCCTTCTCTTCCAACCCTGGGGTCACCTGCAGGTGAGAGAGACGTGTGGTCAGAGGGGAACCCTCTCAACACTGGGTGGGAGCCTCACCCCAGAGCACCCTGCCTGCCGCCTCTGCCGCCTCAGGAGTCACAAGCTCTGAGATCAGACACCGACACAACTCGGCCACGCCAGAGCTGAGGGCTCCTCCTCGGCCTGCACGGGCACGACTCACGACCCCGCCACTCAAGTCAGCGCCTGCTTCACGTTCTGCCCACTGAGCGTGTGCCTGGCCTGGCCTTGGCACTGAGGGCATGGGGTGGAGCAGACCCCGAGGTTTCCCCCCGCCCCCCCACCCCGGGACTTCCAGGGAGGAGCAGACCCCGAGGTCCGCCTGGAGCCCTCAGCAGGGATTTCCAGGGTGAAGCAGACCCCGAGGTCCGCCTGGAGCCCTCAGCAGGGATTTCCAGGGTGAAGCAGACCCCGAGGTCCACCTGGAGCCCTCAGCAGGGATTTCCAGGGTGAAGCAGACCCCGAGGTCTGCCTGGAGCCCTCAGCAGGGATTTCCAGGGTGAAGCAGACCCCGAGGTCCCCCCCGCAGGGACTTCCAGGGAGGAGCAGACCCCAAGGTCCCCCCCGCAGGGATTTCCAGGGTGAAGCAGACCCCGAGGTCCCCCCCGCAGGGATTTCCAGGGTGAAGCAGACCCCGAGGTCCCCCCCGCAGGGACTTCCAGGGAGGAGCAGACCCCGAGGTCCGCCTGGAGCCCTCGGCAGGGATTTCCAGGGTGAAGCAGACCCCGAGGTCCCCCCCGCAGGGACTTCCAGGGAGGAGCAGACCCCGAGGTCCACCTGGAGCCCTCAGCAGGGATTTCCAGGGTGGAGCAGACCCCGAGGTCCCCCCCGCAGGGATTTCCAGGGTGAAGCAGACCCCGAGGTCCCCCCCGCAGGGACTTCCAGGGAGGAGCAGACCCCGAGGTCCACCTGGAGCCTTCAGCAGGGATTTCCAGGGTGAAGCAGACCCCGAGGTCTGCCTGGAGCCCTCAGCAGGGATTTCCAGGGTGAAGCAGACCCCGAGGTCCCCCCCGCAGGGACTTCCAGGGAGGAGCAGACCCCGAGGTCCACCTGGAGCCCTCAGCAGGGATTTCCAGGGTGGAGCAGACCCCGAGGTCCCCCCCGCAGGGATTTCCAGGGAGGAGCAGACCCCGAGGTTTCCCCCTGCCCCCCCCACCCCGGGATTTCCAGGGAGGAGCAGACCCCGAGGTCCACCTGGAGCCCTCAGCAGGGATTTCCAGGGAGGAGCAGACCCCGAGGTCCACCTGGAGCCCTCAGCAGGGATTTCCAGGGTGAAGCAGACCCCGAGGTCCGCCTGGAGCCCTCAGCAGGGATTTCCAGGGTGAAGCAGACCCCGAGGTCCACCTGGAGCCCTCAGCAGGGATTTCCAGGGTGGAGCAGACCCCGAGGTCCGCCTGGAGCCCTCAGCAGGGACTTCCAGGGTGAAGCAGACCCCGAGGTCCCCCCCGCAGGGACTTCCAGGGAGGAGCAGACCCCGAGGTCCGCCTGGAGCCCTCAGCAGGGATTTCCAGGGTGGAGCAGACCCCGAGGTCCACCTGGAGCCCTCAGCAGGGACTTCCAGGGTGAAGCAGACCCCGAGGTCCCCCCCGCAGGGACTTCCAGGGAGGAGCAGACCCCGAGGTCCACCTGGAGCCCTCAGCAGGGATTTCCAGGGTGAAGCAGACCCCGAGGTCCCCCCCGCAGGGATTTCCAGGGAGGAGCAGACCCCGAGGTCCCCCCCGCAGGGATTTCCAGGGTGAAGCAGACCCCGAGGTCCCCCGCAGCAACAGCACCACACCTTGCTGACATGGAGCCCTATTTGGGGCGAGGCCCTGTAAGCAAGCCTGCTGGTCAGGTGAGAGAGCACAGAGCCACATGAGATGCGAACCACGTGAAAATGGCAATAACTGTGCTATGCATTTACCAGAATTTCTTTTTCTGACCTATTTATCTGATTCATTGTTGTTGTTGTTTTCCAGGACTGAAGTTTTGAACTCAGTAGGTGCCTGAGCCATATCCCCAGAAGATATGCTTTAGATAATTATTTTAGAACATACGCCTTCCATTAAAAAATAGAGCTGACTGGCATACTCAGGCAGCCCCCAGAAACTGCTGAGAGGATATCACTGCAAAGGCCTCCCGTAGGGCCAGGGCCAGCGGGAGAGGCCTTGGTGACGTGTTTGTGCCTTGTTTATGCCCCCAGCCTGTACGGGGGGGTGGGGGGGGCTGAATTCAGGGCTTCATGTTTGCTAGGCAGGTGCTCTACCACCTGAGCCATATCTCTATTTCTGGCATTTTGCCAGTTAATTGGAAATAAGAGTCTCACTGGTTGTTTTTTTTGCTCAGACTGGCTCTGAACTGTGATTCTCAGAGCTTCACTTCATGAGTAGCTCTGACTACAGGTGTGAGCCACCAGGACCCGGCTTCCACTTCTTTCTTCCTCTTGCCTAACTGCTCTGGGTAGATCTCCCAGCACTATGCTCAGCTCAAGGGGCAAACGTGGCCATTCTTGCCTTGTTCTACATCTTTCCTCATTCAATATGGTGGGAAGCCATGGGTTTGTAATTTAATTAACTTATATTTTTGTGTCGGTACTGTGCTTGAACTCAGGGCCTGTGTTCTCACTCGGCTTTTCTGCTCAAGGCTGGTCCTCTACCACTTAGGCCACACCAACACCTCCAGGTGAGGTCTTTCCTACGTTGTGTTATATCCTTTCTCTTCCTAAGTTGTTGAGAGGTTGTTTGATCACAAACATGTCCTTTAAAAATCATTTAACGGGCTGTTGGATTCTGTCAAATTCTTTCCCTGCATCCACTGGAATGATTCTAGAATAACAAAATAGAAAGTCAGAAAGTAGGCAGGTGGCTGTTTGGGGCCAATGGCGAGGTGGGGTGAGGGGTGACTCCAGCGAGGATGGAGTCTCCTGGGCAATGGTGGTGTTCTGACACTGTCTGTGACGACAGGTGCACAATTCTGCAGATGCACTCAAAGCCACTGAACCGTAGACTTCACATGTGTGAGCTACATAGAAATCATATCTTGATAATAATGTTCTTAAAGAAAAGACCCGGAGCCAGCAATGAACTCTACATTTCAGTTCCTTGAACCCAGGGTAGAAACCTCATCTCCAGGGAGGAGTCAAGGCTGAGAGCAGCTGCTCAGGACCAGGGCAGCAGGCGGGGGTGGAGGCAACAGGACACGCGCCGGGGGCGGCTCCCCGAATGCCCACACTTCCTGTGCGTGCCTCCGAAGGGCATCCGGGGAGAAAGGCCCCGCGGACTGGACAGGCACGGAGAAGCCAAGCTGCCTGCAGACATTCACACAGCCAGAGTGGCCAATGACCAGCTCCCCTGCCGGAGGGCTCCCCCTCGGGGTCACGCCCTCTCCCTGCCGGCCCTTTCTAGAGGGGAAGCGACCCTGCCACAGCAGGAGGACACAAGGCCGGGTGGCGGTGTGCCACGCCTGCGCAGCATGCCAGGAAGGGGCACGAGGCTCGGCCCTCCTCCCCAAGGAAGGGGACACGGACACTGGTGGCAGCGGGAGAGGCAGCAGTAGCTGAGCCGTCTGCTGGATGGAGTGGCAGCTTAGATGTGGAGAATCGTGAGGTAATTAATATTCTTCATGGAGGAAGTGAAGAGAATGGAGCTTGCCGTGGCCATGGCCGCCAGCCCCAGCCCCACCCGCACAGGCTCTGCCGCCTCAGCAAGGGCTACAGGATGGTGGTACGCACAGCTGTGCAGCCCTTTATCTGCTGATAGACCCCTATTGTCACTGGCTGCTGTTTGGTTCTCATGGAAGCAGGGCTGACAGTGGGAGCCAGCTGGGAGCTGCAGCACAGGAAGGAGGCATCTCGCCAAGCGCACAGGAGTGGAGGTAACCCCTCTGGTGGCCAGGGAGGCAGGCTGAGGAGGCCCCCACCAGCCCTGGCCTGCGGCAAACCACGAGGGGGGAATGAGTTCAGAGGGAGTGGTGTCCCCTGGAGTATGCCTGGCCACAGAGCTGTGGGCACCTGGGAGGCGGTGATAGAGAAGCACAGCACGCAAGGCTGCGGGCCACGGGGCGGGACGAGGGCACAGGTGGTCCCACCGGGTAAGGACCACGACCCACGGCACAGGACGAGGGCACAGGTGGTCCCACCGGGTAAGGACCATGACCCACGGCACAGGATGAGGGCACAGGTGGTCTCACCGGGTAAGGACCACGGGGCAGGACGAGGGCACAGGTGGTCTCACCGGGTAAGGACCACGACCCACGGCACAGGACGAGGGCACAGGTGGTCCCACCAGGTAAGGACCACGACCCACGGCACAGGACGAGGGCACAGGTGGTCTCACCGGGTAAGGACCACGACCCACGGCACAGGACGAGGGCACAGGTGGTCCCACCAGGTAAGGACCACGACCCACGGCACAGGACGAGGGCACAGGTGGTCTCACCGGGTAAGGACCACGGGGCGGGACGAGGGCACAGGTGGTCTCACCAGGTAAGGACCACGGGGCGGGACGAGGACACAGGTGGTCTCACCGGGTAAGGACCACGACCCACGGCACAGGACGAGGGCACAGGTGGTCTCACCGGGTAAGGACCACGGGGCAGGACGAGGGCACAGGTGGTCTCACCGGGTAAGGACCACGACCCACGGCACAGGACGAGGGCACAGGTGGTCTCACCGGGTAAGGACCAAGGGGCGGGACGAGGGCACAGGTGGTCCCACCGGGTAAGGAGCACGGGGCGGGACGAGGGCACAGGTGGTCCCACCGGGTAAGGACCACGACCCACGGCACAGGACGAGGGCACAGGTGGTCTCACCGGGTAAGGACCAAGGGGCGGGACGAGGGCACAGGTGGTCCCACCGGGTAAGGAGCACGGGGCGGGACGAGGGCACAGGTGGTCCCACCGGGTAAGGACCACGACCCACGGCACAGGACGAGGGCACAGGTGGTCTCACCGGGTAAGGACCACGGGGCGGACGAGGGCACAGGTGGTCTCACCGGGTAAGGACCACGGGGCGGGACGAGGACACAGGTGGTCTCACCGGGTAAGGACCACAGGACAGAAGGAAGGCACAGACAGCCTTGTGGATAAGGATCAGTGTGGGGGCCCTGCTGTGTGGTGGGTTTCCCTACCCAGCCACATGCTGTCTTTTGGAAGGGCTGAGGAACCCATCCTCATGTCACACAGGGTGCACACACACTCATTTTCTGAGGACCATACAGGATCACTTGAGGACTGGGACAGGATCACCTGAGGACCCGGCAAGATCACCTGAGGACCCGACAGGATCACCTGAGGACTGGGACAGGATCACCTGAGGACCCGACAGGATCACCTGAGGACCTGACAGGATCACCTGAGGACTGGGACAGGATCACCTGAGGACCTGACAGGATCACCTGAGGACCGGACAGGATCACCTGAGGACCCCACAGGATCACCTGAGGACCATACAGGATCATCTGAGGACCTGACAGGATCATCTGAGGACCGTACAGGATCACCTGAGGACCTAACAGGATCACCTGAGGACCCGACAGGATCATCTGAGGACCCGACAGGATCATCTGAGGACCGGACAGGATCATCTGAGGACCGTACAGGATCACCTGTGGACCCGACAGGATCACCTGAGGACCCGGCAGGATCACCTGAGGACCCGACAGGATCACCTGAGGACCGTACAGGATCACCTGAGGACCCGACAGAATCACCTGAGGACCTGACAGGATCACCTGAGGACCTGACAGGATCATCTGAGGACCCGACAGGATCACCTGAGGACCTGACAGGATCACCTGAGGACCGGGACAGGATCACCTGAGGACCGGGACAGGATCACCTGAGGACCGTACAGGATCACCTGAGGACCCGGCAGGATCACCTGAGGACCCGACAGGATCACCTGAGGACTGGACAGGATCACCTGAGGACCCCACAGGATCACCTGAGGCCCTGAGGAGCTGAGTCAGGGTGCTATCCTGGGATCTTCCACTGTGAGGAAAATGGAGAGGCCCAGAACAGGCTTGCTCTGCAGAGCCCCGAGGAGGTTGTCAGAGCAGCATGCAATCTCAGGCCAGGCCCCATCACTGTCTCGGGACACACACATGTGCCCCCGTCTCTGCCGTCCTGAGCCAGCCCCGGCACAGTGAGGACGGGGTAACCCTGCCGCGGCATTCCAAGTGAGCCCCACCCCACTGACTCACCTTGGTCCCCAGCTCATTTCCCTCCGCGTAGATGGTGTAGGAGAGGCCCTCCTTCTGCGGGCTCTCTGAGACAATGCGTACCTCCACTCCTGGCAGTGGAGACCCCACGGAGCCTGAAGGAGAAGGAGAAAAGAGGCAGGGGCTGAATGGTTGTGAAAGAAAGAGCACGCCTGGGCTTTCATGTGTGTAAGTCTACATGTGTGCTCACGACACCCAGGAGTCAGGGGGACGTCAGCCAGAGGCTGATGGCATGGCGAGTCCCATTGGGTAGCATCACCCAGTGGTTCATGGAAGAGGCCCCTATGGCCACCTCTAGGTGAGATAACCCCAGCCCCTCGCAGGGTCCTTCAGTGCTGACGTGGTTCCTGTGCTCTAGGGGTCTGGGAGCTCCAGTTCCTTCAGTCTGCAGTCCCTGCCCGCTGTCAGTGTGTATGTGGCATGCATGTGTGTGCGAGCACATGTGCATGGATGTGTAGGTGCATGTATGTATGCATGTGTACGTAAAGCTGAAGAACCAACGTTGGAAAGGAATACATGAGCAGACAGAGTACAGAGGGGAAGTGCCATGCGAGGCAGGCAGGGGCCCTTTTGCCACAGGACACTGGAATAAGGTGGGGTGCAGTGCAAGAAGGCAACTGGCCAAACCCCACCTAATGACCCTCAGAGATGGTCAGCCAGCTTCCTGCAGTCCCCAGCAGACACAAGGAACTGCACAAGTGACACCAGCAGGCAGGACCAGCTCACAGCATCAGAGACCACTGCCAGCCTCAGACTCCTCTGCAGGATCACCTGCGCTCCTCAGATGAGCCCACTCGCGGTTCCTTGCTGTCTGAGCTCCGGCTCCGCTTCCTTGCCACCGGAGCTCAGGCTCTGATTCCTTGCCGTCTGAGCTCCAGTTCCGCTTCCTTGCCATCTGAGCTCCGGCTCCAGTTCCTTGCCATCTGAGCTTAGGTTCCAGTTCCTTGCTGCATAAGCTCCAGCTCCAGTTTCTTGCCATCTGAGCTCAGGCTCCAGTTCCTTGTGTGAGCTTGGACTCCGGTTCCTTGCCGTCTGAGCTTGAACTAGCCGCAGTGATACCTTGGGCTCTCAGCCTTCTCAGAAGCCAGTGGTGCCCACCTGGGAGTCACCAGGAGGTACGCTGAGCAGGCCTCAGTGCTGTCCTCAGGTGGAGAAGCCCAGTGCAGAGATCCGTCTGCCTATGGCACTGAGAGGCTCTGGATTCATCTGGAGTCTGTCCACACTCACAGTGACACTGGCTGCAGGAGGTGGGGCAGCACTGTCCTTCTCAGATAAAGGATTGTCCCCGGCCTGGGGAGCACACAGCCTCTGCGGGGGCCAGAGCGAGCGACACGGGGGGCAGGCCCCAGATCCCTGTCAAGACCGGGACCGGTTGCTGCAAGAGCCTCAGTGCCTGACCCCAGTCCCAATTAGTGTGTCATCAGGCCCAGTGAGAGCGAGGCCATAAATTATTCATCTTTCTTTGTAGCAACCAGGGGGAGAAGGGGAGCAGAGACCCTGACACAGGCAACACGCCCCCTACCCCCCTCACGCCTCTGTGGACTCTCAGCTGGGCTGACCTGGGCCCCCTGCCCCCCTCACGCCTCTGTGGACTCTCAGCTGGGCTGACCTGGGCCCCCTGCCCCCCTCACGCCTCTGTGGACTCTCAGCTGGGCTGACCTGGGCCCCCTGCCCCCCTCATGCCTCTGTGGACTCTCAGCTGGGCTGACCTGGGCCCCCTGCCCCCCTCATGCCTCTGTGGACTCTCGGCTGGGCTGACCTGGGCCCCCTGCCCCCCTCATGCCTCTGTGGACTCTCGGCTGAGCTGACCTCAGCCCCTCACACCTCTGTGGACTCTCGGCTGAGCTGACCTCAGCCCCTCACGCCTCTGTGGACTCTCGGCTGAGCTGACCTGGGCCCCCTCACGCCTCTGTGGGCTCTCGGCTGAGCTGATCATGGCCCCCTGCCCCCCTCACGCCTCTGTGGGCTCTTGGCTGAGCTGACCTCGGCCCCTCACGCCTCTGTGGGCTCTCGGCTGGGCTGACCTTGACCCCCTGCCCCCCTCACGCCTCTGTGGGCTCTCGGCTGAGCTGACCTGGGCCCCCTCACGCCTCTGCAGGTTCTCACTTGAGCTGACCTTGCCTTGTGTCTGACAGGTTCCAGATTTCAAATGAACCTTATGTAGGTCTGGCCCCACCCGTGGCTGAGACTGCGCAGGTAGAAGGCAGGGCCGGCAGGAGAGAACTCCAGCTGGAAGCAGTGGGGGCGGGGGAGGAGGGGCACAGGTGCTTCCCAGGCAGAGAGGACAAAGTCGGCACCCAAGTCCAGTTGCTGAAGCTGAAACAAACCACAGGACTGGAAGCTGGGGTGGCCCAGATCTGGGGCGGCAGGGCGTGGGAAGGGGCAGGGACGAGCCCTCTCTACCCGCTTCCCTCCAGGACATGGGCTTTCAGGAAGCATTTCCAAGGTTAGGGATGGGAGCTGCGCTGTGCTGGGCCTGGCCTCTGCCGGGACCTGCATGCCGGACGGCCACGGGTGTTTGGTTCTGTTCTAGAGACCAGTACCCATGTCTAAGAGGCTGTCGTGTGTTAACAACTCTGGACGCCCTTCCTCCGTGAGCAGTAGGCGAGGAAGGATGTGCAGACCCCTTTGTACAAGTAAGGATAAAAAGGAGTAACTTATCTAGTGGCTACTGGAGAAGTGAGACTCAGGCGCGAGGCCGCACACCACGTGAGTTGAGGTAGCGGACAGTGTCCAGGGCGCTGGAGGACCCTGCGGCGCCTGTCCCCTCTGTCTGGGGAGCAGAGCAATGTGGGGTCTCTGGTGCCAAACTGCCCAGTGTGCGCACGGCCGGGCGTGCGGAGGGACAGAGGCCTTCGGTCAGAGGAAGCCTGACACACAGCTCGTCACAGAACTTCCCCACGCCAGAGGGAAGCTGAATGTCCTTTGGCCAGAGGCCAGGCTGACAGCTGTGCGAAGCACACGGATGCCGCAGACGGCTGGAGCTGGAAGAGAGCGACGGTGCGGGGCGGGCCCGCGGCACTCCACGGGGCACGCAGCGGGCGGGTCGGTGTGATGCGCGGAGCACAGAAGCGCGGAAAGGACCACAGGTCTGCGGCTGCCGCCCGGGGTAGAGGAGGGATCGCCGCAGGGGGACCATCGCCAGGAGGCTGGGCGCCGCCGAAGGGCACCTGCCACTCACGGGAGGAGAGGGAAAGGCGGCCAGTCCTGAGGAGGAGGCCCTGGCTGGGTGGCCTGTCCCCAAGGGTAGCACACACTGCCCCTCTCCCAGCAAGTGTGGGTGACCAGGAGACCCCCTCCCCCGGAGCTCAGAGAAAGCAGGGCGGGAGGGCACATGGGCCGCAGGTACCTGGCAGGCGAGCCGCGGCCAGCGGGTTGGACAGGGCCATGCCGATCTCGGTCATGCCGTAGCGCTCCAGCAGCGTGTGGCCCGTGGCGCTCTTCCACCTCTCCAGCACGGGCACGGGCAGGGCAGCCGAGCCCGACACCATCAGCCTAGGGCACCAGCACAGGGCTCAGCTCTGGGGGGACCGCACGCGAGACGCGCGCCTCTCCCCGGGACACAGAGGACTGCAAAGCGCACAGTCCCACAGCGCTGCGTTTGGAATGTGTGATGAAAACGAGTCTGGGCTAAAACTTAAGTGTTTCTTGAGAACAATCTGTGGGATACGCTTTAGGGTGTGCAGCACTCTTCCAAAGGGATGAGAATTAAAGGCTACCTGCAGAGTTTTTGGTGGCACTCTGCTGTGACTCTGCCTATGACCGAAGTGACTGGTGGTGGCAGCTTAGCGGCCAGCAGAGGCCACACGCCCGAGGGCGAGGGCACGATGGCACGGGAGGGGGGCTGGCCATACCAAGCTCCCTGGGATGACAGCCCCTAGGCTGTGCTCTGCTGCTTCCTGGGCCCAGGAGCCCAGGCCCCAGGCACGCCTGCAGGGCTCAGGACGGGCAGGCGCCCAGGCCCCAGGCACGCCTGCAGGGCTCAGGACGGGCAGGCGCCCAGGCCCCAGGCAGGCTTGCAGGGCTCGGGACGGGCAGGCGCCCAGGCCCCAGGCAGGCCTGCAGGGCTCAGGACGGGCAGGCGCCCAGGCCCCAGGCAGGCCTGCAGGGCTCAGGACGGGCGCCCAGGCCCCAGGCAGGCCTGCAGGGCTCAGGACGGGCAGGCGCCCAGGCCCCAGGCAGGCCTGCAGGGCTCAGGACGGGTGCCCAGGCCCCAGGCAGGCCTGCAGGGCTCAGGACGGGCAGGCGCCCAGGCCCCAGGCAGGCCTGCAGGGCTCAGGACGGGCAGGCGCCCAGGCCCCAGGCAGGCCTGCAGGGCTCAGGACCGGTGCCCAGGCCCCAGGCAGGCCTGCAGGACTCAGGACGGGCGCCCAGGCCCCAGGCAGGCCTGCAGGGCTCAGGACGGGCAGGCGCCCAGGCCCCAGGCAGGCCTGCAGGGCTCAGGACGGGCGCCCAGGCCCCAGGCACGCCTGCAGGGCTCAGGACGGGCAGGCGCCCAGGCCCCAGGCAGGCCTGCAGGGCTCAGGACGGGCAGGCGCCCAGGCCCCAGGCACGCCTGCAGGGCTCAGGACGGGCAGGCGCCCAGGCCCCAGGCAGGCCTGCAGGGCTCAGGACGGGCAGGTGCCCAGGCCCCAGGCAGGCCTGCAGGGCTCAGGACGGGCACCCAGGCCCCAGGCAGGCCTGCAGGGCTCAGGACGGGCAGGCGCCCAGGCCCCAGGCAGGCCTGCAGGGCTCGGGACGGGTGCCCAGGCCCCAGGCAGGCCTGCAGGGCTCAGGACGGGCAGGCGCCCAGGCCCCAGGCAGGCCTGCAGGGCTCAGGACGGGCAGGCGCCCAGGCCCCAGGCAGGCCTGCAGGGCTCAGGACGGGTGCCCAGGCCCCAGGCAGGCCTGCAGGGCTCGGGACGGGTGCCCAGGCCCCAGGCAGGCCTGCAGGGCTCAGGACGGGCAGGCGCCCAGGCCCCAGGCAGGCCTGCAGGGCTCAGGACGGGTGCCCAGGCCCCACTTGGAATCTCCAACTCCAGCTGGCCGCACACACCCACCAGCCAGCCTGGGTCCAGTTCCTGTGCATGCCGTCACCCTCTTTTCTGGCAGCAGAGCAAAGACCTCCCCTCACACCTGCGGGGACAGGGGCATGCCCAGGGTGCAGATTCACTAAGCCAGGCAGTGTTAAACCTCTAGCTAGGAAGTCAGTTCTTTTCCTGGCAGTACTGGGGCCTGGACTTGGGGCCCCTTGCTTGCCAGGCAGGTGCTCCGTCACTTGGACATGCACCAGCCATTTTTGCTTTAGATTAGTTTTCAGGCAGGGCCTGGTGTTTTTGCCTCCTGGTGGCCTCGCAAGTGGCTGGGGTGACAGGCAAGCACCCTCTATGCCAGGCTTATTTCTGAGATGGACTTTCCAGCTGGCCTTGACCTGTGATTCTTCCCATCTCTGCATCCTGATTGGCTGGGATTATAGGTGTGAGCTGCCACGCCCAGCAGTGTCACATCTTAACATAAGGTTGAGAAGGAAACTGTGTCCACGGGTTCAACAGAGAACACAGAACGCGGTTCGTGCCACTGAAGGACACAAAGGACTCAGCTTCCCGTTGCGAGGGAAGCCACAGGGAGCCAGGCCAAGGCAGGGCGGAGGGAAGGCGGCAGCAGGAGGGCTCGGAGAGCCGAGACCGGGCAGAAACAGACCAGGTGGGAGGACCACTCTGCCATAGGCAGCGAGCGATGGGAGACGGAGGTGCAGAAGGCCCTGGGGAGCAGGAGAGGGAAGAGCCACAGAGGCATGCAGACACATCATTTCAGGGGAGGGGAAATGCGGCACTGACATGGCAGGATGACTTCTACCTGGCAATCACTAAGCCTCTCTAGACAGGAGAGTGAGCTTTTTTCCATTTACCTAATTCTTTCTTCACAAACTGCACGCACAAAGTCCTGGACGTGAGGCTGGGTGAAATGTCTGTCGTAGTACTCCATCAGTTTGCTGTATATCGTAGGCACTGCCATAAACATATTAATCCGTGGAGTCTCAGAACTTAAGAACTTCTCCCAGACCTAAAGAGAGAAAGAAGTACCCAGTAGAAACATCAGGAAACACACAGCTACATCCCACAAGCTTTCGAGTTCTAGGCGCGTCCCCTAGCAAGGCTGACGGGCCTTATCCACGGCTCCCAGCCCGAGCCACGTCCCCAGAGTCCACAGAGCACGGCCCGCGTGGGGATATTTGTGTCTGGCCTCGAGCAGGAAGAACAGTGAGGATCGGGGCCTGGGAGTTCCATGTCTGTGGCCTGAAGCGTGGTCAACTTTCTCGTTACTTCAGCAGGGGTGGCTTGCACCTTGGGAAGGAGGCAGAGGCCCCAGGCAGTCCCTAACCAGAAGCCAGCCCCACGGCTGGCACAGACAGAAGAGCAGTCTCTTGTTATCAAATAAGCTCGAAAGTCAACACAGACAGAGGTGTTGAGAACATTAAGACACCCGGGGCTGCCCTGAGTGCTGTTTACCACTAAGAACAACTTCTTAGGCAGCAAGACCGAAACGTCTCCCGAGTGGGCACCACAGCCCCCGAGCAGAGCAGACTGCGGGCACACCGGGCCTTCCCAGGGGGCCTGAAGTCACGTGGAGGGATCTCCTCTCAGACTGCCACAGCAGAGCTCAGAAAAATAACCTGATCCCAGGCCCTGGGTGCCAAACCCACAGACGACTCCGCTGTGCAGAGCGGGTGCTGCCACGCGCACGGCACGCAGGGCCGACCGCCGCTGCCCGCCTCGCTGCCTGCCGCGCCCAAGGAGGGTGCCCAGAGCTGCCCCAGGAGGGCAGAAGCACCACTGCCGGCTCTGTCGCCAGGGCTTTGGCTCCATGCCCAAGACCTCGCCACACCTCCAGACACTGAGGCTGAGAGCAGACTTCACAGAGGTAAGTTTCTTATAAAGATCAAAATATAAACTCAGGGATTCCGACAGCTACTGTCTTTTTTAGCCATGATATCATTACCAAGGTTTTCAATATCGAGTTTTTACTGGACAGTATTCCAAAGCTCTCGTATGTTAAGAACTATGAAGTTACAAGATCTCACCCACATCACAAGCTAAGGAGTTGGCCCCTAGGGTCACAGACCTTGGGCCAGAGATCCAGAGGGATGTCGCCCCAGGGAGAGACCCCAGCGCAGCGACACAGGAGAGATTCCACCCCAGAGACCCCAGCGGCCCCAGGGCTCAGCGGGAAGCAAGCAGAGCTGTGCCGTGGTCCTGGGGAGGAACGTGCAGGAATGCGTGGATCCGATGCCCACAGCTGCTCTGACAGCCGTCGGGACTGTCCGCCATGTGCCAGCAGCGGGTGGTCTGAGGGGAGCGCCCAGGCTGCAGATGAGGACCCAGGCCTGGGAAGCCCGGGGAAAGGAAGATGGGTCAGGAGAGGGAGCGCTCGGGGCAGGGTGGCCAAAGGCAAGGCCAGGAGTGGCAGAATGGACCCCACAGGACAGACAGCACCTCTGGCCAGAGCCAAAGGAGGAAGGCGAGACCCCAACTGGCCTCCGGCAGGAAGAGTATCACCCGGGCCAAGGCAACGGCTGCTGGCCCCACTGCTGTCAGGGAAACAAGACCCACGGGATCACATCCTAGCCCAAGGCCAGCGTCCGAGTTTGGACATGGCTCTTTTCCCCTCCAAAGCAGTAGCTCTGATCTGCTGCACTGCACAGGTGACAATCGCAGCTGGCTTGCTGAGTAGTGCATGGAAGGAGAGAACTCTGGAGAGACAAGAGCGCAGGAGCCTAGAGAAGCCCACCGCCGGGGCATCCACTGAAGATGACAGCCTGTGGGGCCCCTGGGCTCCTCCCTGGGCTCTGAGCAGCCCCAGTGGAGAAAGGGACACTGCAGGTGGAATTCAGTTGTGGTCTAGGGGGAGGAGACCATCCTGGATGATCCCCACCAGAGGAGGCAGAGGAATGGCTGTCTGCCATGAGATCCCAGCAGAGACCAGCAGGGATGGCAGGAGCAGCACAGGGCCTCCAGGAGCCAGGCGGGGCCAGCGGCCGACCCCTGGGCCACAGGGCCTCCAGGAGCCAGGCGGGGTCAGCGGCCGACCCCTGGGCCACAGGGCCTCCAGGAGCCAGGCGGGGCCAGCGGCCGACCCCTGGGCCACAGGGCCTCCAGGAGCCAGGCGGGGCCAGCGGCCGACCCCTGGGCCACAGGGCCTCCAGGAGCCAGGCGGGGTCAGCGGCCGACCCCTGGGCCACAGGGCCTCCAGGAGCCAGGCGGGGCCAGCGGCCGACCCCTGGGCCACAGGGCCTCCAGGAGCCAGGTGGCTCCATTTAACTCACTTCAGACCCTTGATCTCCAGAAAGCTGAGAAGAGCCCTGCGACGTTATATCCCCCACCTGCGGCCCTTTGTCACCGCGGTCCCCGGGACTCACACACCTGCAAAGCCAGCCCACGGCGGGTACTGAGACCCGATTCCCGACTGACCTGTTGGGCACTGAACTCGGGCAGCATCACGCAGGTGGCTCCCACCCAGAGTGGGCAGAGCAGCTTGTTGACCACACCGTGGACGTGGTGCAGGGGGAGGACATGGAGGATCACGTCATCTTTCGTCCAGGCCCAGGCGTGGACCAGCCCAGTCACCTGCAGGAGACACTGGTAAGAACAGGAGCCCAGTCCTACTAGGGACACACCCAGTGGACGTGGGGCTTCACAGGGAGGGAGAGGAAAGTCAACTCTCTTCCCTTCAGTGACTCCTGACAGAGATGAAGGCAAGATGGCTAAGGGTCACTGCTTACTCAGGGGATGGGGCCACGGCCAGTCAGCGGCTTTAGTGGCCCTCAAAGCAGCAGACCAGCGCCGCAGTGTTGTGACTGCGGCTCTACCACCTGCGGGTGGTTTCCAGCCCAGGCACACGTGTGCAGGACGTAGCAGAATTCCGGATTTAACTGGATCCGTCCAACTGCAGCGTCGGCACTAAGCTCTCTGTGATCCCTGCACGATCCCACCCATCCAGCGAGATGGGAACCAGAGTCAGGCTTCCAGTGGGTTCTCAGCTCACAGGGAGAAGCCGGGGGGCCCAGGCCCCTCGAGTGCCCGGCGTAGCCACGGCGAGGATGCTGTCCTGCACACGGCGGGACCACTCCGTCTCGTCATGGGAATGGAGAGGCCCAGAGGTGACCTCACGGGCGAAGGCGTCCACCCCTGGTGACCTCGCAGACGCACACGTCCATTCCCGGAGGCAGCTGCTTCTGAGGGGTGCCCGTTCACCCGGCAAAGCTCACTACTCACTCACTCGGCCACACTGTCGGCTCAGAATCCCTGTGCTTATTCCCTGCCTTCCTCTAGTGCTCTGAACTTCTGTTTTTATTTTATTTCTCCTACCGTATGAGAGACTTCTTTCACTGTAAATACCAACAAGTACTTCCTGCAAGTATTTATCAAAGACAGGCAAAGTGGTTGAAGAGTTTTGTCACAATGGCAATTAAGGTACAGAATACAAAATAGGACAAGACAGGGGTAGACATAAAGGAGGTCCCTGCTCCCAGGCTGCCCAGATAAGTCTCAGGTCCCAGTCACACATCCTGGCTCTAGCTGGGGGTCTCAGCCTGGGTCAAGCACCCAGCATGCCGTGGTCTCTTCTGTTCTCTCTGGGTCTGTGGTCCGTGCAGGTTACCTAGGAGGTGTTGGATAGCTCCACACCCGAGTGCATGGCTGTGCTGCCCTGGCCAGCGAGGCCAGTATCACACGTCCCCCTCACCCTCTGTCACGAGGAACTTCAGGAAGTTGGCAGGTGTGTGACAGTTATGAAGAGCCCTACAGAGGGATGAGCAACAAGCCTCCCCCGGAAAGTGCTTTGAGACGTGCTGGGGGCTGCCGTGACAGGCGCTGCGGTGGGAGGGAAGGGCACAGAAGGACAAGCTGGCCCCGGAAGGCCCCACACTCACCACAGCTGCAAGGTTGCGGTGGGTGCTCAGGACACCCTTGGGGCTCCCCGTGGTCCCACTGGTGTAGAAAATCACGGCTCCACGGTCTTGCCATACCCGGTCTGGCACCTGCGCCTCCGTGGTCCCTTCTGCGGCCTCGTGGTAGACGGCAGGAGTCAGAGGCAGGAGCGGGACCCCCAGCCTCCTGACCACTGGGCCTAGCAGCTCTGAGTACTCCTGGCCCGCCACGACGAGGCTGCTCCTTGAGTCCCGGATGAAGTACTCCAGCTGGGCCGCAGGGTGCTTCCGGTAGAGAGGGACAGCAATGCCACCGCTCATCCATGACGCCCACTGGGCAATGACGTAAGAGGCATCGTTGGAGCACAGGAAGGAGACTCTCTCCTCCCGGAGGTCGCCATCCACACAGCCCCGGAGTTTGCAGATCTCCTGGGACAGGCGAAGGCTGCGGGTATACAGGTCCCTGTAGGTGTGGCAGCCATGTTGGTCAACCAGGGCGATTCTGTCCCCAAACGCCAGGGCTCGTGCAAACACTGGGGCAGCCCCCTCCGGGCGGGCAGCGGGGGCTGTGTGTAGGAGGCCACATCCTCTGTGTCTCCAAGGGGCCTGTCGGCAGGAGGCCAGACACCAGACCAGGTGCCGGAAGGGCAGTGTCACACCAGGTCGCATCACAGTAACCAGCGCAGGCTGCCCTGGTGTTGCTGGGCCCCACTGCAGAGGGGAGGACACAGCGTTAGTGCCACTAGCCACCTCAGCCTCACCTATAGCAAGACCTGACACCCACCGCCCAGCCCAGCCCGGCCTGGCCCGGCCCACAGCAAGACCTAACACCACCACCCAGCCCAGCCCAGCCCAGCCCAGAGTAAGACCTAACACCCACCACCCTCATGGCCCGGCCCACAGCAAGACCTAACACCCACCACCCTCACGGCCCGGCCCACAGCAAGACCTAACACCACCACCCAGCCCAGCCCAGCCCACAGCAAGACCTAACACCCACCACCCCCATGGCCCGGCCCACAGCAAGACCTACCACCACCACACCCACCACCCAGCAAGATTCAACATCCACCGCCAAAGAAGTCCTAGAGAAACTCCCTCTACTATGAGAAGCTAATGACTCCAGCACGCAACATCTTTAGACTTCAAGTATCCAGCTTGCTTGCTTCCTTCCTTCCTTTTGTACCTCTCCTGTGGCTTGAACTCAGGGCATGGGCACTGTGCCTCAGCATTTTTTTCTCTCTCTCAAAGCTAGCACTTTACTACTTGAACCACAGCTCTACTTCTGGTCTTCTGGTAGTTAATTGGAGATAAGAGTCTCATGGACTTTCCTGCCCCAGCTGGCTGTGAACTGTGATCTTCAGATCTTAGCCTCCAGAGTATTTTACTTAATCTTGTTGGCTTAAAGATTTTTTTAAAAAAGAAATCACAATATTCTAAAACAATGAAATAATTTAGGTAAAACCAGAGAAGCAATACTCAATACACTTAAGGTAAATCTAGATGAGACTGCAAGACTTGCCACCGAGCTGGTGTGACAGTGACTCCTCTCCACACGTGCCACTGACTTGGTGTGACAGTGACTCTCCACGCACGTGCCACTGACCTGGTGTGAGTGATTCTCCACACATGTGCCAAGCAAGCATAGGAGGGGCACCTCTTGGCACAGTGCTTGCCAGAGCTTGCCAATAAGATAAGGATGATACTTGCATTCAAATGGATGCAGGTTTCTAACTGAATGACACGGGGCTTCGATACTATGCCACACGTGACCCACTCACCACCAGACCCTGGATGTCAGTGGCCCCAGAACTTAGGATCTGTGGTCTGGATAAGGGGTCCCATTAGTGGGCAGTGGAGGGGACTGGATCCCACACAATGCTGTGCGGGTTCACTAAGAAACGTGGGCCGGACTGCAGGTGGGGGTGCACGCCTGGAACCTCAGCGGTCAGGAGGCCGAGGCAGGGCTATCTCCAGCTCGGGCCCGAGCGGGCCGCGGGATGAGGCCTGCCCTCAGCCGGCCCGGCAGCCGAAGCCTGGGCTGTCAGCGCGCGCCCGGGCACACGGTTGCGTCTGCTGCGATGGCGCTCAGGCGCGGGGCGCGGCGCCCCGTGCGGGCTCCCTCCGGCCCCCCCGCCGGCCGGCCCCGACCCTGCCGCCCGCCCCGCCCCCGCGGCTGCGCGGCGCGCGGCGCCTCCCGGGCCGGGCCGGGCCGCGCGGGCTCACCTCGGGCCTCCGGGTCAGACTGGGGCCACGGGGGCCAGGCGCGCGGCCGGGGTCGGGCAGTGTGGGCGGGCGGGACCGGAACTGGGTCCGCCGCCGATAGCGTCCCCCCGGCGTGAGGCGTCCTTCCCCCAGATGCGTCTCCCGCGCAGCGCGACTCTGGCCGCAGGTTCCGGGCGCGAACGTTCCGGCCGGCCCCCACCTGCCGCTCTCGAGGCCTGGCGGCCGCCACCAGGCCCGGCCGGCCTCGCTGTCCACCACAGCGGGGGCTGTAGGCTCGCTTAGGATTCCTGCTATCCCATGCCGGCTTGAAATCGGTGTTCATTTTAATAGCCACCGAGGCCACTGGCAACTGGAATGAACCGCGCAGCTTCTCGAAATCAAGGTAACTGGGTAGTGGCGGTGGTCAGCCCACAGTCCCTCCTCCACAGGATCTGAGGCGGGGTTCCTGGGCCCCACACCCCGAATCTTCCTCTTAACCTCCCCGGGTGATTGCATACAGACCCAAACGGAGGGTCTCTAGGGTATGGTCTTAGAGTAGATTGTTGGGGGGCTTGCCTTCCTGTACAATAAAAGAACCCATTGAAAGCCAGACACAAAATTCCATCCAGTTGGCAAAAATGTGTGATTTTTTTCTCTAAAATAAGACTTAAAAAAATACAAAAATGTGTGTTGGCGTGCCTCGGAACTGCGCACGTCCATTCTGGAATAAGCACGCGTTGTTCCTGCCCTCGTCGCCTGGCAGGGAGGAGCAGCAGCTGCAGGTCGGGAAGACATCCCGGGAACCTACGGGTGGTAATCCTGGGAGAAATAGCTCAGTCTTCAGGAAGTTTGTCACACCCAGCACAGGCCCAGTCCTAAACTTCTGGGGCCCAGGTTGCCACTTGATCAGTTCCACCCAGAAAAGACTAGAGTCCAAGCAAATGGCCGCCAGCCAAGCAGACAGTCAGAAGGACCTCAAGCTAGCACCGACTGCTTTGAGCACTTGAGAACGCTATTTGACAGCTGCAGCTGCTTGCGGTCAACGCAGAGGTCCTGCAGGCGCTGGCACCGCCCTACTGTTTCAGACCGTTTGTGTGGGATTTTCTGCCATCAGCCTTGCTAAACTCTACTGTCATAGATGACCCTACTGCCATTTCTACCCAGGCCAGCGAAGGAGCACTTTCCCCCATGTCCCAACAGAAGGCCTGGGACTGTGTAAATGCAGCCCTGCGTTTGCGTGAAGGACTGAAGAGACTGGTGCGGGCACCTGGCCGCACCCCCTTCTTGCTGTAAAAGCTGGTTGTTTGGTTCATCTGTGAGTTAGCCAGGGAGACTTCCTCCTCTGTTGCCCCCGGTACGTTAGGCTCAATACAAGCTCTCCTCGAGTAGTCTTTTCTTAACTACTTTTGATCTTTACATTAGGAGTGCAGACAAGGCTGTTGACAGAGGAGAGGGGAAAAAAGATGGTGGAGTGACATCAGGAAAACAGCAGTGTTGAAGGTGGTGGCGGCTGCTGCCCTGGCAGTGTCGGTGGTGAAGATGGTGACAGTGGTAGAACCACCAGCAACAGCTCAGAGTTCCAGACAACAGGCAGGGCAGAGATGATGGACAGGTGAGATGGTGATGACTCAAGTAGAGAGGAAGTGGGAAGAGGCAAAAGGCCGAGGCTGAAGGAAAACCAAAGTGTAAGAAGCTACCGAAGGGAAGCTGTGGGTCCTGGTGACTGAGAGTCCAGGGGGTTCAGACACCCTCGTCCTGAGAGCTGTGAACACTTCCCACTGTAGGACTGAGGGTCCCAACATGGGAGCTTGTGCCAGAGCTGCGACACTAGAAGGTACAGCTTTCTGCTTCTTGTTGCTAGTTTCTATCGTCACTGCTTCTGGAAGCTACGGATCCTAAAAACCGCCAAGGCCCTTGGCCACGGGTGGCTTAAGTCGAGATCAGTCAGCTTCCAGCCTAAGTGTCAGTAGCCATAAATCTACCGTTGAAAGCCTGGAGTAATTGGACCCTAGCTGCCAGACCTTGAGGCTGTCAGGCCTCGGAGTCGCCAGTCCAACGTCTAAGCCCTGGGGACCCAAGTGCTGGGCTCTGCCAGTGCTGGAAGGGCTGCTGCTTCCCACCAAGAATTCTTACCCAAAAGGTTCCCGGCTACCCGTAGCCGGTGCAGGTCAGCTCCGCTGAGCTGGGTCTTGGGGTGACAAGAGCCTGCACATTTGGATAAAATATGAAGAATGGTGGCACTAGTGGTGGTCTAGGCCAATCACCTGCAGGGAATCCCAGCACGGGTCCCTTGTGTGCCTGTCTTCCAGGTGTCCAGTCCTGAGCCTGAGCAGCCAGGAATGAGCAGATCATTGAGAATGACCCCTAACATGGGAGATGCCCAATGAAAAAGTCAGTGGAAACAACCTATGCGAGCAGGAACAGCTGAGTGACAAAAACTCACAAAACTCCTGAAGCCAAGGTTCTGCTGCCCCCACAAGCCACGAGTAGATGCTGACTTTGTTCATTTGTTGGTTGTTTGTGAACCTAAGGGGATCTCAGGGATTGAAATCATGGTGACCAAGTGCAATCCTCAGTAGGAGGGCTAGAAACCTTCCAGAACAGAACAAAAAGACAGATGGAATCTAGAAGTAGAAACAAGAAAGCTAGGAGGCCTGTGGGAAGGTTCAGCAGGCAGAATACCAGTTTCAGGAAGGGAAAGCAGAGAAGACAGAACAGAGAAAGTCCTCAGAATTTAAGACAATCAGCAGAGTCAAAGGCACAGAGCACTTGACAGTAAGCAGCCTGACCTGCACCAGCGTAGATATCTGGGACATGATGACATGTACACACACACACACACACACACACACACACACACACACACACACCCCTGCCAGAGCATCCTGCCACAGGGCTCCTGCCCCACTCCATCTGATGCTTCACACCTCCCGTTTAATGAGCCCACGCTGCTGGGGGCCTTGGGGTCTCACCTCCCCCCGCCCCCGATTGGAGTGCTGCATGGCTCTGCTGGCAGCAGCTTGCTCATGAAGGGAACTTGTGCAAGCTGTGAACACATTACACACGTTTCTCTGCCGCACGCTCTGGAGTGGCTGCTGTGTTGGGAAGGGAAGCCCCGGCCGGGCCCAGCCTCAGGGGTGTCGCAGACAGCTTGCTCTCTGAGGTGACTCGGTCAGCTTGGCTGAGATTCCAGTCACGCTTGCGAGCTCCCCGCCCCCCGCCCCCCGCTCTCGGCCCCGGGGGTAGAGTGGGGAGGCTAGCCCCCAGACTTCCTGCCTCCCGTGGTCCCTGTCATCCTGTGGGGAGTCGGCTGGCAGGAGGACAGACGCTCAGGCGGCCTCACGGAGGGTCTGAGTGACAGGGAAGTGAGGCCTCCTGCTCACAGCTGCCAGAGGAGAGGAGAGGAGAGCCTCCCCTAGCCCTGCTCCCGCCCTGCCTCTCCCTTTGCCGTCTGAGGCCGGGGCAAGGGAATGGGAACCTGAGAACTCTGCAGAGACCCGCCGAGGTCCTGCCCTAGGCTTTCCGGTCCCCTGGACCCCAGCCTTGGGTGAAGCCCCAGGGGCTCACTCCTTGGAGCTCTGCATCAAAGCCTTGCGGGGGTGAAACGGCCCGGCCACGTGGGTGCCAACCATGTGGGTCTCGGCAGCTGGTGCCAGCTCGTGCTCTCACGCAGGGCACAGTGGCACAGCTGCCAGCCCTCGGTGAGGCAGCTGCCAGAGGTGGCCCTGCCCTCCTCGCCTTCCTGCTCCTCCCCCTCCCCGTCTCCCCTCCCCTCTCTCGTGACAGTTGAGATGAAGCCTATGTCACTACGCCCGCTGAGGTCCCCGTGCCAAACGCCGTCACTGCCCTGGCTACCTGTGTCTGGGCATGCGTCTCTTGGAGCCTGGAGAGGTGGTTTGTTTCCAGATCTTCAATCTGCTCCCTGCCTGTCCTTCTGCCCCCTCTCCGTCCTCTGCCTCCTCCAGCAGCGCCAACACCACACCTTTTGTCCCCAAAGGTGTTGAGCCATGTTAGGGCAGACGCGATGCTGCGTGAAGGCCATGGCTGACGGTCCCTTTGCTGCCGGGTCCCCAGGGTCTCGGGCCTCAGTGTCGTCCCTCAGAGGACAAGCCACAGCGCCAGCGCCAAAATGAAAACAAAGCTGGGCGCTGGTGGCTCTTGCTGGCACTCCTAGTTACTTAAGAGGCTACGAAAACCAGCCCAGGCAGGAAGTGAACCACTAGAAAACTGCACACGGAGCTGTGGCTCAAGTGGTAGAGTGCTAGCCTTGCTCTCAGCACGCAAGCCCAGGGTGAGGCTGTGGTCTGGGGCCCCCTCCGACCCTGAGCCTGGGACCCCACACTCATCGGGGCTGGGGGTTACTTCTGTGTGAACCCTGCCCTGGGGGAATGTTTCTCCCTGGGTTCACGGGGCTCAGCCCATGAGGTTGGGTCAGCCGACGGCATCCCTGAAATCCTGGTGCTGGTCATGCCATCCCCCCGTCTCAGAAAAACCTGGTCGCCCACCCCCATTGGAGTATCGGCCCAGAGGGACCCAAGACCTCTCACCAGCCACACCCAGCAGAAACTGGTGATTTCACTTCCCAGCTGCTTGGGCAGGATGGCGGCCGTCCCTTTGTGTGGAACGTTCCGACTCCCACACAGTGCATGCTTCCGCTCTGGGGCGCCTGGGCCCCTCGGAGCCCCCCAGCTTCAGGGGCTGGCTGGGAACTGCGCCTCTGCATTCCTGGGGCCACATCCCAGGTCCCCCAGGTCTCGCTCTGGCGTGGAGGATGAGCCGCAGAGCTCTCAGGACCCTTGGCCAGGGCTGGGGCCAGGGGTCTCCTTGCCAAGTCTGACTCCGTGACACCCCTGGCACTGTAATGTTCACGGTGGAGGGGTGGACGGCACGTCCCCACCCTCCAGGACCGGCAGGGCCCGGCTGAGGCGGGGCCTCCTGTGGGCTGTGCCCTGGCCATGCGCAGGCCCTGTGTCTTCCTAGAGTGTGGGTCAGGGAACCTCTTCCACAGCTGGGCCAGATCCCAGGCAGGGCAAGCAGGCCTCGTGGGCGACTGGCCTGGGAGAGGGCGTGGAGGAGGGGCCAGGCATGGGAGCTTCGTCTGCCTGGAGGCCAAGGCAAGCAGAAACCAGAACAGGTAGAAAGCATGTTCTCCCTGAACCACCACGTGCCCCGGCCAAGGGAGCGTGTGCCTGGGGAAAGGAGGGAGGGAGCGCGCCTGGCTGGGAGGGGACAGGAGGCTGAGGTCAGAGGGGAGCGCGGGAGCCCTGGCCGCAGGCCTGGGCCTGAGCGCTCCGTGCTCCCTGACCGGGCCAGCACTGCTCCTGGTGGCTGAGAGCACGGATGCCAGCCCTGTAGAGGCAGAGGAGCCGGGAGACTATAGGGCTTGGTCCCACGATGGAGTGGGAGGGTAGCCAGGGCTCCCTGGCTTAGCACCACAGCGAGAACCAGGGCTTGGCCCAGCTGAGGCCCAGAGAAGGCCTCTACCCTCCCCTCCTGACCTCCGCTCTTCCCGGACCTCCCATCAGGTCAATGAGCCCTTGGGCAGAGTCGGGGCTTCCTGCAGGAGGCCCCTGGGGTGACAGAGGCCCTGCTGTCCTGCGGTCTGGGGTGGGTGGGAGGGTGGGTGGGGAAGGTCAGAAACTCCGGTCCCCTGGGGTGCCTAGCAGGGGGGCTGGGAAACTCCCGGGGCCGGTCTGCTCCCAGCCCAGCCTCCCTTCCTCTTTGCTCCGGCCTGGCTGGACCACACCTGCAGCTGTGTCCTGTGGCCTGCACTACTGTCTTCTTGATGGAGTCTCTTCCAGGGACTCCATGGTGGTTCCAGGCCCTGCCCAGGAGGAGCGACAGGGACGGGGCGCACCCCCTCCCCGGGCCTCTGGTATGTCATCTAGTCTGTGTCTCCAGTCTGCAATGGGTTGGGGAGTGAGCTGGCAAGTAGGACTTGATACTTCCTACCACCTGTGCAGGGGTGGGGCCCAGAGCAGATAGCAGGGCAGTATCGACTAGCGGCCGTGCCATGGTCCTGGGCGGGGGCGGGGGGGGGGGGAGAGGACGATGAGGGAACAGTCTCAGCTCTGCCTCAGGCTGAACAGTGGCCGGGGACTTCAAGACTGAACATCTGTGTCACATAGAATTTACACTCTAAGATTATACACAGGCACATGCACACACGCGTGCACACACACGTAACGCACACACACACTCCCATGAGAAGCTGCGTAAACCTCCAAGGTTTGCCAAGCCAAGTGGTGGGGGGGGCGGCCTCTAACTTTGCATGTGTGTTGGGGTATAACCTTGGGGGAGGCAAGGGGGGGCAGGGTGGGGGGGGGGGACCGAGTGTGGGTGTGGTGGGGGCGAGCGAGTGGGCGCTGCTGGCGTCGGCACAGGGAGGGAAGACGCACTCTGTGGTCCCTCCGGGTCCCTGAGCGGCCCCGTTGGTGGCCGCAGGCCCGGGGCTCTGTGGCCTGCGGCCCTGCCTGCTCCTGGCCTAACCTCACCTTGACTCTGCTCTGCACCCACTTGTGCACAGGAGAGTCACCCTGGTGACCTTTACGTCACATATGTTTCACCGTACTAACAACAACAACGACAGAAAAGGAGTGGTTGCAGAGGGTGCCTGGAGAGCTCTGCCCGGCGGGCCCCGAGACCCGTGTGCTGCTCCCGGCGCCCTCCCCCCTCCCCGCACCGGCGTCTGTCCCTAGGACGTCGGCCCCAGCTCCAGGCTCCGGATCCTCAGGAAGGGAGAGGGGGCAGGTGACCACCGGGCCTGTCCCCGTCATCGGAACCACCTTGTCCCTGGGGCCCACGGAGCCCACTCCCGTTCTGGTAGGAAGGCTCTACAGGGTGAACAAAACTGGACTTCTACCCAGGAAGGAGAAGACAAAAGCACGCTGGGTGGGCGGCTGGCAGCGGCCCCGGTGCCGCCCTGGGGGTGACGAGCTTGGTCTTCTCCTGCGTGGACCCCGTGACCTCCTTGGCCTCCCTGGACTTAGGTCAGACCCTGGAGTGGCGCCAAGGCTGCCTCTGACCCGCGTCCTGCAGCCCCAGCCCGGCCGCAGGGTGGGCAGGCCACGCTGGCCCCTGGCCACCCCATCCCCGTGTGCTCGGCACAGAACCGTCCTCCAAGCGCAGGGGTGGGGAGGTAAACGGCTGGACCGGAGCCAGGGCGGCCGGGGGTGGCCAGGGCGGCCCGGGCTAGAGCATGCTCAAAGGGATCAGGCCAGGGAAAAGGTATGCCCAATCAGGAGGCTCCAAAATGTGACACGAATTGGAGTTTCCTTCCCCCCCCCTTCCTGGTGGCTTACGTAGAGGGAGCGCGGTGGGCACAGGAAGGGACCGAGCGCGGCGGAGCTTCCCGCCTGGCACAGCCCCGGCTCTGCCCCACCCGCGCGGCGCTTTCTTGGCTGGGTCTGTTCTCGACAGAAGGGGAGAGTGTTGCGGGGTGGGGGGGCTCAGCGTGTACATGTGGGAGGGTAAGTGTGTGCGTTTAAAATACAGAAAAAAGAAGCTGGCTATCCTCAGCCGCAGGGGCGGGTGCCGTCCGTGCCAAGCCTCCTCTGCGCGGGCACCGCGGGGACTCTGGAGGCACCGGGAGGCGGCAGAGGTGAGGACCGGCGTGGGGGAAGATGGACGCTTGCCACCAGTACGTGCCAGCGGCTGCGTGGGGCCAAAACTCACAAGCAAAACCCGCAGAAGATCGCCGGCAGTCCGTGTCGGGAGGCGGCAGCCGGTGGGCGGCGCTGCCCGGGGACCGGCTCGGAGCGGGAGGACGGAGGAGCGCGGGCACCGCGCAGGTAACGCGGGGCGCGTGGCGCGCCGGGGGGGGGGGGGCCGGGGCTGCGGCACAGCCGCTGTGGAGGGGCCGTGTCTGGAGGTGTCCGGGCTCCCTCACGGCCAGCCCATTTCTGTGGACAGGGGGATCTCCAGGCTGCTGGCTGGCTCTGGAGCCAGGATGCCCGCTGGCCCCGGGCAGCAGGGGCAGGAGGGCTGGGTGAGGGGCAACCCGGGATCGGTAGGGACCGGAGCTGTGCCCGGGCGGGGCTCCAGGCGGCATCGCCTCTTCCGCACGCCCTGCTGTCTCCCAGGGACAAGGCTTCCTGCTTGGTTTGTTTTTCAAGGTCCCCGAGGATGAGTTCTGCATGCTCTTGCGGGCTGGGTGGGGGATGGACTGGGGTTGCACCCAGAGGCCCCTGGAGCTTCCAAAGCAGCCTCGCCCCCCCCCCCCCCCGCCCGCCGTCTTCCCAGAGCCCCAGCCTTGCCCAGCCTGGCTTGGCACCTTCGCAAGTGTGTGCAGATTGATGGGACTGGAGCCAAATGTGCCGTCACAGGCAGCGCCGGTGCCGGTGCCAAGGAGCCAGCTGCTGAGGGCCCCAGCAGGCTGGGCTTGAAGGGGAGGAGCGGTGGCTGGGGCTTTCCCAGGGGCTCCCAGGATGAGGCCCTGTCCACTCCCCCAGGGCCACTGGGGGGCAGAGCATGAGACCGGGGGACAGACACCTTCCACAGGTCGAGGCGTGCTGGCCCCAAGGGAGCTGCTGTGGAGCAGCAGCGTGGTGGGTGTCGCCCATGGGCCTAGCTGCCCCTTGCTGGGTGGGAGCTGTGGTTAGTGTGCCAGGCCAGCGAGCCCCCCCCTTTTCCTTCCTCTTCCACCCTTGTCAGCCAGCCAGGCTGGCCCAGGCGTGGGGACGGGCCCGGGGCTGAGTGGCAGCGGGGGGACCCCTGGGCTGTGCTGGGTGTGGGCTGTGTCCCCGGAGAAGGCTCTGGCAGCCAGGCTAGTCACAGAAAGAGGGGGTCATTCCAGAGAGGGGCTGGGCACCCAGGCAGATTGGGGGGGTGCCCCCTGTGCGGAGTCCAGGCTGGGCTTTAGGATCATGGGGATGGAACCTCGAGGGCAGGGCCTCCCCAGGAGAAGCACAGAGGGTCTTGGGATCGAGGTCAGTGGGGCTGGAGGAGGTACAGACCAGGGGTCTGGAGTCAGGCAAGTCAAGGGGCAGAAGAGCCTCCGAGGCCTAGTAGTGGGCCAGATGGAGGTCCCCTTGGGCCTCCGGAAGGATGTCCAGGGATGAGCCTCCCCCAGCCGTCCAGGTCACCATCTGGAACCTGTGTAGACTGTCTCGTCAGGCAGGCTCTCATCTCCTTCCATGCTGGCTTTAGTCCCCCGTATCGGACTAGCGCCTCAAGGCAGGCAGCTTCCCCATCAAAACCCCTGGGAGGTCCTGAGCCCGGGGGTTCTGGACAGGAAGCACCTGTGCCTTAGGAGACCCGGGGTGGGGGGCCATGCCCGAGGCCACGGCCCCCGGAGGGTGCCGGCCGAGGGACTTCTCCCTGATAGAAACGGTCGTCTGAGGGTGTCCAGCCTTCCCTGCCCCAAGGCCCGGGACCCGGCAGCATCCCCAGATCCTTCTCCAGGACCGGTGCTGGCAGGAAGCCGACCAGGTCTGAGCTCCGTTTTTGTGGATGGTAGCCAGGGTGGGCATGTGGCCTCGCAGGCTCCCAGGACCAGGTGGATCGTATGTGGAACCGCCCCATGGTGGCACTCCTGACCACCCTTGGGCTAGTCTGGCTTCTCCCTCCACTCATCTCACCAAGGTGCCCTGGTCCAGTGTCCTCCCAGCGGGGATCGTGTTGGCCCGGTCAAGGGGCCCTGGTCTGGGCGCCCAGAGCTACAGGTGACTCTGATCACCGTGACCTGGCCCCACTGTCTCGCCCCCACAGCCGTGGGTGGGCAAAGCCCCCTGCCCTCTTGCCTCCCCACCCAGCTACTGCCCTGGCCAGCCTAGGCGAAGCATCCTGCCTGCCACCTCCGCCCTTTGGGGAACTGGCTGGCCACAGTCCCTCCAGGGGCAGATAGCTCAGGAACTGCTCCCCACGCCCCCCTGCCCCAGGCTGCATGGCCTGCAGGGGACCTGAACCGCTGAAGAACGGGCCGCCCTAAGGCGGGAGGGATTGAGCGCCGCCCTTGTGCTTCCCTCTGCCCAGTTCTCAGAGCGCCCCAGGAGGGGGACGGCAGGGAGGCTGGCATCCCCCCTGCCCTCCCCTCCCTCTCCGCTCCCCCATTTCACAGAGCCTGCTTCCCGGGCTGGCTGCCGCTCCCCGGAGACTCTGCCAGATGCTCCCGTGCCCCACGCTGCTCCCTGATGAAATATTCATGAGCCATTCTGCCTCTCCACTTGAAAACCGTCTGCAGCGTCCACAGCACGAAGAGCCCAGGTGCTGGCCACAAAGCCGGGGAGCGGGCAGGTGCCCACCATGCACTCCCCAGTTCCCGACCACGCCGGTCCTGAGTGGACAGTGTCCTCCCACACTCCAGTCCCGAGTGGACAGTGTCCTCCCACACTCCAGTCCTGAGTGGACAGTGTCCTCCATGCTCCCCCGGCTCCTGACTACACCAGTCCTGAGTGGACAGTGTCCTCCATGCTCCCTTGGCTCTAGGCGATGCCAGTCCCGAGTGGACAGTGTCCTCCATGCTCCCCCGGCTCTAGGCCACGCCAGTCTGAGTGGACAGTGTCCTCCATGCTCCCCCGGCTCTAGGCCACGCCAGTCTGAGTGGACAGTGTCCTCCATGCTCCCCCAGCTCCTGACTATGCCAGTACTGAGTGGACAGTGTCCTCCCACAGTCCAGTCCTGAGTGGACAGTGTCCTCCATGGTCCCCCGACTCCTGACTACGCCAGTCCCGAGTGGACAGTGTCCTCCATGCTCCTCGGCTCTAGGCGACGCCAGTCCCGAGTGGACAGTGTCCTCCATGCTCCCCCGGCTCTAGGCCACGCCAGTCCTGAGTGTACAGTGTCCTCCATGCTCCCCCGGCTCTAGGCCACGCCAGTCCTGAGTGGACAGTGTCCTCCATGGTCCCCCGGCTCTAGGCCACCCCGGCGAGCTGAGTCAGCCCTGGGGTTCTCCATTCTACACTGAGCACATGGAGTCGGGGAGGCCAACTCCTCCACCCCAAGGCCAGCACAGCCTGACCCTCCCAGGTCCTTCTTGTTGAAGGCTGAGTTCCTCAGCCTGGAGGGGATGCCCGGCCCTGCCTTTGGAAGTCACCCTGGCCACCCTGGCCCTGTGTCGCCCTCGGAGAACCCCAGCCACTGTCTGCAGCTGGAGGAGCCCCAGCTCTGGTGGCCTCAGGCTTCCTTACCAGGTCCGGGGACACTGAAGGCAGGCAGTGACTAGCCACACATCCCTGAAGGCTGTGCCCACCCACCTTCCCAGCGCGCAAACAGCTGGCACGGGCTGGCGAGTGGAAGAGGCCATGGGCAGACCTACGTACTGAGGTTGTAGCCTGTGGTCAGCCGGCTCTGCAGCTTGCTGGCTGACCCTCATTCTGGGCCTGTGTCTCCTCACCCACCTGAGGACTCCAGCCACACTGTGTGGACGGCACTTGCCTTGATCCCTGGTCAAAACTCACGAGCAGGAAGACAACTTGTCTAGACGCCAGAGATCTAGGCAGACTCCTGTGCTACCTCTGCCCCGAGACCACGCTGGCGGAGGACCAGGAGGTCCGTGCAGCTGCTGAAGCTTCTAGTGCAGGTGCTGCTGGGAGAGTGGCCTGCACCAATGGCAGCAAAGAGGATGCAGAGCCCTGAGCACCCAGGCCTGGCCTGATGGCTCTTCCCTGAAGAACGCAGACCACGCCTGGCTAGCCGGCCTGCCCCCACGGACAGGCTCTGCCCAGTCTTTCTCGGGACATAGATCCCGCTGGACTGTCTTCCCTCCAGAAGTGCTGGGGCTGCCTGGCCCTCCTGCAGGGTGGTTTCTGCTGGAGGAAGCAGCTGTGGGGTTCTCAGGGCACAGCCCCACTCCGTGCCCACCGCATAGGTAAGTATGGGGGACAGGGCCATGAAGCTAAGGAGAAGGCCAGGTGCACAAGACAGAGGGTGGCCTGGGAAACCAACAGCAGGAGGCCAGGGCGGCCTGGGAGGAGTGGGAAAGGGCCAGCATCCCGGAGGGGAGATCCAGGTGCCTCTGCATCAAAAGAGGAGGAAACTGGCCAAGGCAGGTCTCAGTGCACTCTGCACTGTCCCAGACCAGCATGCCACGATGCCCTGGTCAGTAGAGAGGCATGGGGCCGGCAGACCAGGTCTGTAACTGCAGGGGGCAAGCGGTGATTTACCACTGTGAGCCCCTGAGCTGAGGGCTGGGGGTGGAAGCCATGAAAAGACTGAGCTGAACTACACAGCCTGGGTGCTCCCTCCCTCCCTCCCTTCCTCTTCCCCTTCCTCTTTGCTCCCTTCCCTTTCTTATTCTTTAAACATTTCCCCCCACTTCCTCTTTCACACACATGCATTTGGCACTAGGACTCCATGGCTCCAGCAGCCCTCTTTCCGTGCATCTGTCCCCTCCCCCCCGCCCCTCCGTGGGGGATGTGTTAGCTTCCTGGTGCTTGTTAGACCATTTGCTAATTGTTCAGAGGGTTATGGTGCAGAGCTTCCCCCTGCACATACTGTACTTCAGTCGGGTCTGTGGTCGTGCATGTGGCGAGCCTTCCTTAGCCTCTTCAGCACCTGCCAGGTGAGAAGCCGCCCTCCCAGCCCTGGCGGGGCCAAGCCTGGCCTGCGGCGACTCTCCTCACCTGCCTCCGTCTGGGCCCTAGGTTGAGTCTTTGTCTCTGCACTTGCCTGACTTTGACGCTTGTCGGCTATGGCAACACAGCTGGAAAATGGCCAGCTTCCCCGTGAGCTCAGAGCTGTGCTGGTGTTTGCTCTGAGCCCCGACCTCCTCATGGGACGAGACCGGGAGGGTCACCGAGGACCGTTTTCCTGGCGTAGACTTGCAGCTCTTCCAAGTTCACGGGCCAAGAATCTGGGCAGATGCCCTTCCCCGCAGACAGCAGACTTAAGGACCTGTGAGAAGGGGTGCGGGTGGGGTCCGGGCCCCACCCCCACCCCCGGCCCCATGCTGCCAGTGCGGTGGTAAGCTATGCACGTCGTGTAGAAATGAAACATGCTCTGCAGAACAAATGGTGTTAATTTGCAGTGAGCTCCGCAGCCCAGCATTACCGAGCGCCTGGAGGGCCGCCGCGGCAGCTGCGCCAGAATTAACAGCCTCGCACAGCGGATTAGCGGGGCCGTGCATCACCCTCAGAGGGACAAAGCATCCCGCACTCGCTCCCAGCCGCCGGGGCCCGGGGCGCCGGTGGGCGCCGTCTTGGGGTCTCCTCTCCCCTCCCGGGGGCGGCTGCCCAGAGCGGCCCGGGCACGCTGGGCCCACCTGCCAGATGGGGCTGGCCTTCGGTGAGCGTGGTCCGCTGGCACCCAATGCCAGCCTTGGTGGGAGCCCCAGCTGTCGCTACCCCCCTCCTGGCAACCTCAGGACCTCCTCCTCTTTCTCCTCACCCACCATCCAGGCCTTTCTCCAAACCCTACCCACCCTGGGCCTAATTAACCTGCCTGTCTCTTTACGTGTACTTATCGCTGGCCCTGGGCTGCTCAGGGCCGCCAGTGTCTATCGATCGGCTCCAAGACGCACCGACTCCCCGGCGGCGATCCGTCTTCCCCTTCGGCCTGCCGGGCAGCCCCCAGCCGCTGATGAGTGTCTGCCCTGGGTGTTAGCAGAAAGCTGCAAATCACACATTACAGCTTAATGGGCAATTCCAGTGACTTCATTGCTTCTGATGAATATTTAACATCACCCATCCGTCCGTGTGGTTGGCTGGCCACTGGTGGGGCAGCAGTGCTTACACTTGCTGCCTTCATCCTTCTGGCTTTGGAAACAAGAGCCACTCTCCCCGCACGGGTGGGGGAGGGTGGGCCGCGGCTGAGCGCCCTGTGGGTCTCCTGGACTGTGGCACTCATGCCGGGCGCGGCGCTGTCTCGCGCTGTTCCCCCCAGTGTTTGCCTTGTTTGGGCCGAGCCCCTGCTCGCCTCTCCTCTGTGGGTGGGAGGGTCATTCTAGAATGTATGTCTTCTCTTGGGGCCTCTCATGAATGCTCTGGGGGTGATGGAAAGATGGATGGATGGATGGATGGATGGACGCACGCCGGGCAGATGAGCTGGTAGGGTTATAGACTCAAATCACAGCACTTCATCTGAGGATCTTTGGGAAATAATCCAGCCCAACCCTCAGCCATATAAATGGGAATCGGGCCACTGGAGAGGATGTAATTTGACCAGCAATACAGCCTTGGTCATCTAGACCTGTGGACTCTGCCCACTGACCATGCCTCTATCTGTCAGACTCCAGTCCTGCTTGTCTTTAGATAAGGAGGGCCTCTGGATTCCTCTCCAACCAAGGTCTGGGGTAGCCTGTAGCTCCTGGCTGGTCCTGAGGTTTTAACCCTACCCCCACCCCCCTTGGCAAGGAAACCTACTCTAGGTTGAGCTGTAAAGCTCTCAGCAAATGATCTACGAGCTGCTAGTCTTCTTCCAGCACTCTGGGAGAGACGTGAGTCTCTGAAGTTGCTACTGCACTCCTGAGAACTGAAAAGGCATCATTTGGAAGCCTTGGGTTTGCTCTGAAGTGAACCTCCCCTGCGGAAGCTGTGACGGGTTCCCTTTGCGGGTTCTGACCTCAGGCGGACAGCAGCTGCCCAGCTGCCTGCTCTCACAAGGACGCCCGCAGTCTCCTCCGAACCCCACTGGAAAACGTGGCCTGGGCATAGAAAGAAGGAAATCTCAAGGCAGTGAGGGGGGGGGGGCTGCTGCGCCAGAAAGAGGCAACTCCAAGTTCAGTCTCTAGCTCTTTCGTCTGTAAGCCTGGGAAAACAGTCCAAACGTCCAAGTGCCGTGGGAATTCAATATGGCAATGTGTTTGAGCTATTGTCCACAGTGTCTGATCCCAAATAGGTACGGTGGTAATGATGGTGGTGACAGGGACGGTGGAAATGATGTTGCGATGGTGCTGGTTGTGGTGATGGTGCTGGTGGTGACGGTGGAGGCGTGGTGGGAATGGAGGTGATGAGGACCGTGGTGATGGCGACCACGGTGGTGGTGGAGCTGTTTGCAGTGAGCAGGTGAGGCTTTGGAGCTGGGCTTGAATCCTGGGAGCTCCCATACTGCTGGGCTCAGGTCTCAGAAAAGGGGTCTGGGCCGTGGCTCGGGTGCTAGAGTGCTTGCTAGCGAGTATAAGGCCCCGGATTCAAACAACAAACCGAAAAGGAGCTTCTTCCTCTCTGTGGCTGACCAGCAGCGCCCAGCAGAACAGGAGGCCTCACCCATCTTCCCAGTAACTGGCAAATGAACAGATAGGCGAGGCTGACCGGCAGGGTCAAGGCCCGGGGCTACGGGTGCTTCTGGAAGCCCAGACCACACGGACCTACAGGGGCTTTGGAAAGACAGTCTCAACTTGGGGGAGAATGTCTTTTTTTTTTTTTTTTGCCAGTCCCAGGGCCTTGAACTCAGGGCCCTGAGCACTGTCTCTGGCTTCTTTTTGCTCAGGGCTAGCACTCTGCCACGTGAGCCACAGCGCCACCTCTGGCTGTTTTCTGTATATGTGGGAATCGAACCCAGGGCTTCATGTTATATGAGGCAAGCACTCTTGCCACTAGGCCATATTCCCAGCCCTCAACTTGGGGAATATCCAACGTCCATGTTCATATGACTAACGGCTGCCACGTGCTGGCCTGGGGGGCCATGCGGGGGGCTCGTGGACTGGGCCTGGTAGCTGGGCAACTGTGGTGGAGGCAAGGACCAAGCCCAGAGAGGGCCCCGGGGTGAGGAAGCAGATCAGGACAGTGTGTCTGAGGCTGTGGGTAGCCCGGCTGGTGCCTGATGGGCAGGGAGGCTGGGCGTGCCCCGCGAGGGGGGTCTGGGGCTGGGCTTCTGCTTTCTGGAGCCAGGCTCCTGAGCCTGCCCCTCCTAGCTGCCCACATGCCCCTCTGGCACCCGGGCAGTCTCCATTTTCTGTTCCCTCCTGCTACCCAAACTCCCACTTTGAAGCTCTTTCGAGAGGACATTTTAATCTGGGGGCCGGTGGTTCAAGCCTACAGTCCTAGCTCCTCAAGAGGCTGAGATCTGAGAATTGAAGTTCGATGCCAGCCCAGGCAGACAATTTCCAGTGACTCTTACCTCCAGTTAACCAGCAACAAGCCAGAAGTAGAGGTGTGGTTCTAGTGGGGAAGTGCCAAGTTTGAGTGAAAAAGCTAAGCAAGAGCACAAAGCCCTCAGTTCAAACCCAGTACCACCAGCACATACATGCATGATGCACATTCACAAAAGAAATTGTAGCTGTAATGGCAACATCTAGGGGTTGGGACAGAGATGGGTCGGGGTGTGAGTCCCACATGTCATTGCCTTCCTGCCTTCCCACTGGGGGGTCTGGAGCCCCCTGACTGCACTCCAGGGCGCTGCCCAACAGGGCTTGGGAGGTGAGCACGCCCCCACCCTCATCCGTGTGGTCCCAGCAGCCGTGAATGGGGCTTCGGGAGGGCAGGGGCGTGGGGGCGTGACGGGCGGGGGGAGGCAGAGCGGACGTGGGCTCGTGGCCCCCTCTCTCCTAGAGGGGGGACACCGAGCGGAGGCTGGCCCTGGCCCCCCCGCCCGCCCGGCCCCGGGTGGCTGGTGGTCACCGCCTGGCTACATCTGTTGTGCACGGGAGAGCGGCCCCAGATGTCCCAGAAGGACCCGCTCGAACGTCAGCCCCATCTTCTCACAATCACTTCCCGCATCCTCTCAGCGCCGCGCGGAGCGCAGCCTGCTCATTTGAATGCATAATTAGCCGGAGCATTCTACCTCGCTAATTTCTAGGCAGGGGATGCAAGTGGAGGGGGCCTTCGGAATTTGCATATTAATTTAGCCGAGGGAGAGAAAATTGTTTACCACTTGCTTCTCACAGAGGGTTTAACTCTTTCTGCTCCCCGTCAAGCCCTGAAGAGGGCATGTGCGTGAGCGTGTATGTGTGCGTGTGTGTGACTGGTGCACCGCAGATCTAGAGGCTGCCCTCCTCCCAGGGCACCCTCCCAGAGAAGCGGCCTGCAGAGGGGGGTGCTGCTCAGCGCGGGAGAGTCCGGAGGCCCCCTGGAGGAGGGGGCGTCTGCCCTGGGCCCCGCAGGGGGAGGAAGCTCCTCCACCCGGCCCGGGAATTGGGGGCACCACCTGGTCAGCTCTGGGTCCTCCAGGGCAGAGGGATGACCATCCACGCTGTGCCCGACCCCCACAGAGCCCTTCTCTAGAACCAAGCAGGAGGTCCCGGTACACGCCCCATTCCTCCCTGGGCTCCCCTGCCCTCCTGCCCGCCCCCTGCCCTCTCCACGCCCTCCCCATGCTCCACATCCCTCCACATCCCCTCCCGTGCGTGGAGGGGGCAGGACAGGAGCTGCCCACGGTGGTGGCTCCTGGTGCAGCCATGGGCCACACAGAGGGCAACTCCAGGGCTCCCGACCCTGACACCAGGCACGGCCGGCCCGTCCTCTTTAGACCTGGGGGGTCGTGTGGGGCTCGTGAGGCTCTGGGGAGCAGAGGCAGCGGGCAGACGCCGAGAGGAAGAGGCCTCTGTGGCATCTGTGGAGCCAAGTCCCGGCGGCACACGCGCCCTGGCTGTGGGCTCTGTCCCCTGCTGAGCCCCACCTTCGTCCCAGCCTCACCCCAACCCGGGCCACAGCAGACACTGCAGCTGCCAGCACCTCATCTGGCTCCCACGGGACGCGCGGCATCGCCTGACAGCCGCTGCTAACCGCAGGATGACGGTCATTAGCTACGGCAGTGAGTGATCATCACGATGACCGAGGCCTGGGGCCCTCCCCGGACTCAAACCCACACTCACGGGGATTCACGCTGAAGACCATGTGACTCAAACCCACACTCACTGGGATTCACGCTGAAGACCATGTGACTCAAACCCACACTCACCGGGATTCACGCTGAAGACCACGCGACAGCGCCTCAGTCCACACTCACCGGGATTCACACTGAAGACCACGCGACAGCGCCTCAGTCCACACTCACCGGGCTGCACACTGAAGACCACGCGACAGCCCCTCAGTCCACACTCACCAGGCTGCACACTGAAGACCACGCGACAGCGCCTCAGTCCACACTCACCGGGATTCACACTGAAGACCACGCGACAGCCCCTCAGTCCACACTCACCAGGCTGCACACTGAAGACCACGCGACAGCCCCTCAGTCCACACTCACCAGGCTGCACACTGAAGACCACGCGACAGCGCCTCAGTCCACACTCACCGGGATTCACACTGAAGACCACGCGACAGCCCCTCAGTCCACACTCACCGGGATTCCCACTGAAGACCACGCGACAGCGCCTCAGTCCACACTCACCGGGATTCACACTGAAGACCACGCGACAGCCCCTCAGTCCACACTCACCGGGATTCCCACTGAAGACCACGCGACAGCGCCTCAGTCCACACTCACCGGGATTCCCACTGAAGACCACGCGACAGCGCCTCAGTCCACACTCACCAGGCTGCACACTGAATACCACATGACAGCGCCTCAGTCCACACTCACCGGGCTGCACACTGAAGACCACGCGACAGCCCCTCAGTCCACACTCACCGGGCTGCACACTGAAGACCACACGACAGCGCCTCAGTCCACACTCACCGGGATTCACACTGAAGACCACGCGACAGCCCCTCAGTCCACACTCACCAGGCTGCACACTGAAGACCACGCGACAGCGCCTCAGTCCACACTCACCGGGATTCACACTGAAGACCACGCGACAGCCCCTCAGTCCACACTCACCGGGATTCACACTGAAGACCACGTGACAGCGCCTCAGTCCACACTCACCGGGATTCACACTGAAGACCACGCGACAGCGCCTCAGTCCACACTCACCGGGCTGTACACTGAAGACCACGCGACAGCGCCTCAGTCCACACTCACCGGGATTCCCACTGAAGACCACGCGACAGCGCCTCAGTCCACACTCACCGGGATTCCCACTGAAGACCACGTGACAGCGCCTCAGTCCACACTCACCGGGATTCCCACTGAAGACCACGCGACAGCGCCTCAGTCCACACTCACCAGGCTGCACACTGAAGACCACGCGACAGCGCCTCAGTCCACACTCACCGGGCTGCACACTGAAGACCACGCGACAGCGCCTCAGTCCACACTCACCGGGATTCCCACTGAAGACCACGCGACAGTGCCTGAATCCACACTCACCGTGCTGCACACTGAAGACCACGCGACTCAAACCCACACTCACCAGGCTGCACACTGAAGACCACGCGACAGCGCCTCAGTCCACACTCACCAGGCTACACGCTGAAGACCACGCAACAGCGCCCCAGTCCACACTCACCAGGCTGCACACTGAAGACCACCTGACTCAAACCCACACTCACCAGGCTGCACACTGAAGACCACGCGACAGCGCCTCAATGCACACTCAACGGGCTGCACACTGAAGACCACGCAACAGCGCCTCAGTCCACACTCATCAGGCTGCACACTGAAGACCACGCGACAGCGCCTCAGTCCACACTCACCAGGCTGCACACTGAAGACCACGCGACAGCGCCTCAGTCCACACTCACCAGGCTGCACACTGAAGACCACGCGACAGCGCCTCAGTCCACACTCACCGGGATTCACACTGAAGACCACGTGACAGCGCCTCAGTCCACACTCACCGGGCTGCACACTGAAGACCACGCGACAGTGCCTGAATCCACACTCACCAGGCTGCACGCTGAAGACCACGCGACAGCGCCTCAGTCCACACTCACCGGGATTCACACTGAAGACCACGTGACAGCGCCTCAGTCCACACTCACCAGGATTCACACTGAAGACCACGCGACAGCGCCTCAGTCCACACTCACCGGGATTCCCACTGAAGACCACGTGACAGCCCCTCAGTCCACACTCACCGGGATTCCCACTGAAGACCACGCGACAGCCCCTCAGTCCACACTCACCGGGCTGCACACTGAAGACCACGCGACAGCGCCTCAGTCCACACTCACCGGGATTCACACTGAAGACCACGTGACAGCGCCTCAGTCCACACTCACCGGGCTGCACACTGAAGACCACGCGACAGTGCCTGAATCCACACTCACCAGGCTGCACGCTGAAGACCACGCGACAGCGCCTCAGTCCACACTCACCGGGATTCACACTGAAGACCACGTGACAGCGCCTCAGTCCACACTCACCGGGCTGCACACTGAAGACCACGCGACAGTGCCTGAATCCACACTCACCAGGCTGCACGCTGAAGACCACGCGACAGCGCCTCAGTCCACACTCACCGGGATTCACACTGAAGACCACGCGACAGCGCCTCAGTCCACACTCACCAGGCTGCACACTGAAGACCACGCGACAGCGCCTCAGTCCACACTCACCAGGCTGCACACTGAAGACCACGCGACAGCGCCTCAGTCCACACTCACCAGGCTGCACACTGAAGACCACGCAACAGCGCCTCAGTCCACACTCACCAGGCTGCACACTGAAGACCACGCGACAGCGCCTCAGTCCACACTCACCGGGATTCCCACTGAAGACCACGTGACTCAAACCCACACTCACCAGGCTGCACACTGAAGACCACGCGACAGCGCCTCAGTCCACACTCACCGGGCTGCACACTGAAGACCACGCGACAGCGCCTCAGTCCACACTCACCGGGATTCCCACTGAAGACCACGCGACAGCGCCTCAGTCCACACTCACCGGGATTCCCACTGAAGACCACGTGACTCAAACCCACACTCACCAGGCTGCACACTGAAGACCACGCGACAGCGCCTCAGTCCACACTCACCGGGCTGCACACTGAAGACCACGCGACAGCGCCTCAGTCCACACTCACCGGGATTCACACTGAAGACCACGTGACAGCGCCTCAGTCCACACTCACCAGGATTCACACTGAAGACCACGCGACAGCGCCTCAGTCCACACTCACCGGGATTCCCACTGAAGACCACGTGACTCAAACCCACACTCACCAGGCTGCACACTGAAGACCACGCGACAGCGCCTCAGTCCACACTCACCGGGCTGCACACTGAAGACCACGCGACAGCGCCTCAGTCCACACTCACCGGGATTCACACTGAAGACCACGCGACAGCGCCTCAGTCCACACTCACCAGGATTCACACTGAAGACCACGCGACAGCGCCTCAGTCCACACTCACCGGGATTCCCACTGAAGACCACGCGACAGCGCCTCAGTCCACACTCACCAGGCTGCACACTGAAGACCACGCGACAGCGCCTCAGTCCACACTCACCGGGATTCACACTGAAGACCACGTGACAGCTCCTCAGTCCACACTCACCGGGATTCCCACTGAAGACCACGTGACAGCCCCTCAGTCCACACTCACCGGGATTCCCACTGAAGACCACGCGACAGCGCCTCAGTCCACACTCACCAGGATTCACACTGAAGACCACGCGACAGCCCCTCAGTCCACACTCACCGGGATTCCCACTGAAGACCACGCGACAGCCCCTCAGTCCACACTCACCGGGCTGCACACTGAAGACCACGCGACAGCGCCTCAGTCCACACTCACCGGGATTCCCACTGAAGACCACGTGACAGCGCCTCAGTCCACACTCACCGGGCTGTACACTGAAGACCACGCGACAGCGCCTCAGTCCACACTCACCGGGATTCCCACTGAAGACCACGCGACAGTGCCTCAGTCCACACTCACCAGGCTGCACACTGAAGACCACGCGACAGCGCCTCAGTCCACACTCACCGGGATTCACACTGAAGACCACGTGACAGCGCCTCAGTCCACACTCACCGGGATTCCCACTGAAGACCACGTGACAGCCCCTCAGTCCACACTCACCGGGATTCCCACTGAAGACCACGCGACAGCCCCTCAGTCCACACTCACCGGGATTCCCACTGAAGACCACGCGACAGCCCCTCAGTCCACACTCACCGGGATTCCCACTGAAGACCACGCGACAGCCCCTCAGTCCACACTCACCGGGCTGCACACTGAAGACCACGCGACAGCGCCTCAGTCCACACTCACCGGGATTCCCACTGAAGACCACGTGACAGCGCCTCAGTCCACACTCACCGGGCTGTACACTGAAGACCACGCGACAGCGCCTCAGTCCACACTCACCGGGATTCCCACTGAAGACCACGCGACAGTGCCTCAGTCCACACTCACCAGGCTGCACACTGAAGACCATGCGACAGCGCCTCAGTCCACACTCACCGGGATTCACACTGAAGACCACGTGACAGCGCCTCAGTCCACACTCACCGGGATTCCCACTGAAGACCACGTGACAGCCCCTCAGTCCACACTCACCGGGATTCCCACTGAAGACCACGCGACAGCCCCTCAGTCCACACTCACCGGGATTCCCACTGAAGACCACGTGACAGCCCCTCAGTCCACACTCACCGGGATTCCCACTGAAGACCACGCGACAGCCCCTCAGTCCACACTCACCGGGCTGCACACTGAAGACCACGCGACAGCGCCTCAGTCCACACTCACCGGGATTCCCACTGAAGACCACGCGACAGTGCCTGAATCCACACTCACCAGGCTGCACGCTGAAGACCACGCAACAGCGCCTCAGTCCACACTCACCGGGATTCACACTGAAGACCACGCGACAGCGCCTCAGTCCACACTCACTGGGGCTTTGCAGTGAAGACCGCGTGGCAGCCGCCTCCGGGGCATGGAGCTACGTGCTCTCTGCAGCACAGAAGATGAAGAGATCTGAGTGATGGATTGAAAAACACACAGCTCCCACCATGCCATGTTACACCTTCATACCCCATCAGCCAGCAAGGGGCACCGGGCAGTCCCTGTGCCCTTCTCTGCCTCAGTGGATGACAAGGGACCAGCGGGCCGTACTCATCGCTTTCCCTTCTGAGACCTGCCGATCTCACCCATCCCGTCTGCTCACCTCTGCTGAGATCTGCCAGATCTCTCTCTGTCTCTCTGTCTCTCTCTGTCTCTCTCTGTCTCTCTCTCTCTCTCTCTCTCTCTCTCACACACACACACACACACACACACGCCCTCCACTCCCATCTGCATACATGGAGACCTGGGCTCTGGAGCACTGGCTCAGCCCACGACCGCCTGTGGATTGTGTGAGGTGCCTTTGACCTGTCCTCCGCCCAGCGTCCACCAACACAGCCGGCCTGACCCCTGTGGTGCAAGGTCCATGCCACGTGCCCAGTCGGTCCAGGGCTACAGGTGCTGGTACACAAGCTCAGGGATGAGACTGGGAGTGGGTGCATTTTTGTTCTGCAGCTGCAGAGCCAAGGCCTCGGCGGCCAGGACCTGAGGTCTGGTGATAGGAGGGACACAGCTAGAGTCATGGAAGGGATTTTGGGTGAGACAGGGCAGAGGCGGCAAGACTTGAGGACACTGTGAGACTCACCTACAGGAACCTGAAGCTGCAGTAGGAGGTGGCCACAGCAAGACATGTCAGGACCAACACCCAAGTGGACCAGGCAGGAGCAGGTGCTAAAGACCCCCGATTCCTGCCCAGAGAGTCAGAGCCAGGGGCGTGTCTTCGCCCAAGCTGGTCATCCTCCCAGGCTAGTGCCATGCCACAGGCCAGGCACTGGAGGTTGTGCCCCCCGGGCACAGGCTCCGTGGAAGAGGCCGATGACACAATGATCCTTTTGCAGAGATGGCCCTGCAGAGCCAGGGCCTCCACCCACCAAGATGGAGGGTCTGCCTGGTGATACAAGGACATGGGTGAGGGTGAAGAGGGGAGAGTTGGGAACACTTGGGAGACAGACACAGCCCAGGTGTGGGCTCTGGAACAGGAGTGGGGAGACACAGAGGAGCTCAACAATTCCCCCAAGCCACACAAGCCTGCTGCCTGGTCCAGTCCTTCAGGGGTCCAGGGGCAGGGTAGTGGCCCTCCCACCTGGCCTAGGTGGGCCCTCCAGGGAGCAGGCGTGGCATTGGCTCAGCCTGGGGAGATGGAAGTGGCTTCTCTGGGTGGGACAGGTGACGTGGGCTTCACACTGCACCCATCCTGCTGGAGCTGCCTCCGAAGGGGCAGGTGGCCGGTTGGGCTTTGGCACGTCTCAGATGTAGGCTCCTGTACTGGCACAGACCCAGAGGGCCTGAGCCCTCTCAAGGGCCTTCCTTCCTGGGGTTCTTGCCTACCCAGGTCCTGAGAGCTCCAGAAGAGGTGGCAGCACCACTTCTGCACCCTGCACCCATCTTCCAAGCCCTGCCAAGAGGAGCTGCTTCTTGTGCTCTGCCCTCCCTGGGCCTCAGCTCCCTCATACGTCCCCTGGGACTGGCCCTCCCCTTCCTGATCCCGCCCTGTTAAGGGCCTGTGAAGTGAATAGCTGATGCATTCGAAGCTTATCCTAGGGCAGGGGGAAAGGCTGCAGCCAGGGGACAGGCTGGGCTGGGGCTGGGAGAAGGCACTGGGCACAATGCTGAGGGCTGAGGTCAAGCTGCCTGACTGTGCGTGAAGACCAGTGGCAGGCAAAGTATTGTCCTGTGGGAGGAGGTGGCCCTGGGAGGAGGTGTCTTGTGGGAGGAGGTGGTCCTGGGAGTTGGTGGCCCTGGGTTGAGGTGGCCCTGGGAGGAGGTGGTCCTGGGAGGACGTGTCTTGTGGGAGGAGGTGGTCCTGGGAGTTGGTGGCCCTGGGTTGAGGTGGCTCTGGGAGGAGGTGTCTTGTGGGAGGAGGTGGCTCTGGGAGGAGGTGTCTTCTGGGAGGAGGTGTCTTGTGGGAGGTGGTGGCCCTGGGAGGAGGTGTCTTGTGGGAGGAGGTGTCTTATGGGAGGAGGTGTCTTGTGGGAGGAGGTGTCTTGTGGGAGGAGGTGGCTCTGGGAGGAGGTGTCTTGTGGGAGGAGGTGTCTTGTGGGAGGAGGTGTCTTGTGGGAGGAGGTGGCTCTGGGAGGAGGTGTCTTGTGGGAGGAGGTGTCTTGTGGGAGGAGGTGGCTCTGGGAGGAGGTGTCTTGTGGGAGGAGGTAGCCCTGGGAGGAGGTGGCCCTGGGAGGAGGTGTCTTGTGGGAGGAGGTGTCTTGTGGGAGGAGGTGTCTTGTGGGAGGAGGTATCTTGTGGGAGGAGGTGTCTTGTGGGAGGAGGTGTCTTGTGGGAGGAGGTGGTCCTGGGAGTTGGTGGCCCTGGGTTGAGGTGGCTCTGGGAGGAGGTGTCTTCTGGGAGGAGGTGTCTTGTGGGAGGTGGTGGCCCTGGGAGGAGGTGTCTTGTGGGAGGAGGTGTCTTGTGGGAGGAGGTGTCTTGTGGGAGGAGGTGGCTCTGGGAGGAGGTGTCTTCTGGGAGGAGGTGTCTTGTGGGAGGAGGTGTCTTGTGGGAGGAGGTGTCTTGTGGGAGGAGGTGGCTCTGGGAGGAGGTGTCTTCTGGGAGGAGGTGGCCCTGGGAGGAGGTGGCCCTGGGAGGAGGTGTCTTCTGGGAGGAGGTGGCTCTGGGTGGAGGTGGCCCTGGGAGGAGGTGTCTTGTGGGAGGAGGTGTCTTGTGGGAGGAGGTGTCTTCTGGGAGGAGGTGTCTTGTGGGAGGAGGTGGCCCTGGGAGGAGGTGTCTTGTGGGAGGAGGTGTCTTGTGGGAGGAGGTGGCCCTGGGAGGAGGTGTCTTGTGGGAGGAGGTGGCCCTGGGAGGAGGTGGCCCTGGGAGGAGGTGTCTTGTGGGAGGAGGTGGCCCTGGAGGAGGTGTCTTGTGGGAGGAGGTGTCTTGTGGAGGAGGTGGCCCTGGGAGGAGGTGTCTTGTGGGAGGAGGTGTCTTGTGGGAGGAGGTGGCCCTGGGAGGAGGTGTCTTCTGGGAGGAGGTGGCCCTGGGAGGAGGTGGCCCTGGGAGGAGGTGTCTTGTGGGAGGAGGTGTCTTGTGGGAGGAGGTGTCTTCTGGGAGGAGGTGTCTTCTGGGAGGAGGTGGCCCTGGGAGGAGGTGTCTTGTGGGAGGAGGTGGTCCTGGGAGGAGGTGTCTTCTGGGAGGAGGTGGCCCTTGGTGGAGGTGGCCCTGGGAGGAGGTGTCTTGTGGGAGGTGGTGGCCCTGGGAGGAGGTGTCTTGTGGGAGGAGGTGTCTTGTGGGAGGAGGTGCCTTGTGGGAGGAGGTGTCTTCTGGGAGGAGGTGGCCCTGGGAGGAGGTGTCTTCTGGGAGGAGGTCGCACTGGGTGGAGGTGGCCCTGGGAGGAGGTGTCTTGTGGGAGGTGGTGGCCCTGGGAGGAGGTGGCCCTGGGAGGAGGTGTCTTCTGGGAGGAGGTGGCCCTGGGAGGAGGTGTCTTCTGGGAGGAGGTGGCCCTTGGTGGAGGTGGCCCTGGGAGGAGGTGTCTTGTGGGAGGTGGTGGCCCTGGGAAGAGGTGGCCCTGGGAGGAGGTGTCTTGTGGGAGGAGGTGTCTTGTGGGAGGAGGTGTCTTGTGGGAGGAGGTGTCTTCTGGGAGGAGGTGGCCCTGGGAGGAGGTGTCTTGTGGGAGGAGGTGGTCCTGGGAGGAGGTGTCTTCTGGGAGGAGGTGGCCCTTGGTGGAGGTGGCCCTGGGAGGAGGTGTCTTGTGGGAGGTGGTGGCCCTGGGAGGAGGTGGCCCTGGGAGGAGGTGTCTTGTGGGAGGAGGTGTCTTGTGGGAGGAGGTGTCTTGTGGGAGGAGGTGTCTTCTGGGAGGAGGTGGCCCTGGGAGGAGGTGTCTTCTGGGAGGATGTGGCCCTGGGAGGAGGTGTCTTCTGGGAGGAGGTGTCTTCTGGGAGGAGGTGTCTTGTGGGAGGAGGTGTCTTCTGGGAGGAGGTGTCTTGTGGGAGGAGGTGGCCCTGGGAGGAGGTGTCTTGTGGGAGGAGGTGTCTTGTGGGAGGAGGTGTCTTCTGGGAGGAGGTGGCCCTTGGTGGAGGTGGCCCTGGGAGGAGGTGTCTTGTGGGAGGTGGTGGCCCTGGGAGGAGGTGGCCCTGGGAGGAGGTGTCTTGTGGGAGGAGGTGTCTTGTGGGAGGAGGTGTCTTGTGGGAGGAGGTGTCTTCTGGGAGGAGGTGGCCCTGGGAGGAGGTGTCTTGTGGGAGGAGGTGGTCCTGGGAGGAGGTGTCTTCTGGGAGGAGGTGGCCCTTGGTGGAGGTGGCCCTGGGAGGAGGTGTCTTGTGGGAGGTGGTGGCCCTGGGAGGAGGTGGCCCTGGGAGGAGGTGTCTTGTGGGAGGAGGTGTCTTGTGGGAGGAGGTGTCTTGTGGGAGGAGGTGTCTTCTGGGAGGAGGTGGCCCTGGGAGGAGGTGTCTTCTGGGAGGATGTGGCCCTGGGAGGAGGTGTCTTCTGGGAGGAGGTGTCTTCTGGGAGGAGGTGTCTTCTGGGAGGAGGTGTCTTCTGGGAGGAGGTGTCTTGTGGGAGGAGGTGTCTTGTGGGAGGAGGTGTCTTCTGGGAGGAGGTGTCTTGTGGGAGGAGGTGGCCCTGGGAGGAGGTGTCTTGTGGGAGGAGGTGTCTTGTGGGAGGAGGTGTCTTCTGGGAGGAGGTGGCCCTTGGTGGAGGTGGCCCTGGGAGGAGGTGTCTTGTGGGAGGTGGTGGCCCTGGGAGGAGGTGGCCCTGGGAGGAGGTGTCTTGTGGGAGGAGGTGTCTTGTGGGAGGAGGTGGTCCTGGGAGGAGGTGTCTTCTGGGAGGAGGTGGCCCTTGGTGGAGGTGGCCCTGGGAGGAGGTGTCTTGTGGGAGGTGGTGGCCCTGGGAGGAGGTGGCCCTGGGAGGAGGTGTCTTGTGGGAGGAGGTGTCTTGTGGGAGGAGGTGTCTTGTGGGAGGAGGTGTCTTCTGGGAGGAGGTGGCCCTGGGAGGAGGTGTCTTCTGGGAGGATGTGGCCCTGGGAGGAGGTGTCTTCTGGGAGGAGGTGTCTTCTGGGAGGAGGTGTCTTGTGGGAGGAGGTGTCTTGTGGGAGGAGGTGTCTTCTGGGAGGAGGTGTCTTGTGGGAGGAGGTGGCCCTGGGAGGAGGTGTCTTGTGGGAGGAGGTGTCTTGTGGGAGGAGGTGTCTTCTGGGAGGAGGTGGCCCTTGTTGGAGGTGGCCCTGGGAGGAGGTGTCTTGTGGGAGGTGGTGGCCCTGGGAGGAGGTGGCCCTGGGAGGAGGTGTCTTGTGGGAGGAGGTGTCTTCTGGGAGGAGGTGTCTTGTGGGAGGAGGTGTCTTCTGTGAGGAGGTGTCTTCTGGGAGGAGGTGTCTTCTGGGAGGAGGTGTCTTCTGGGAGGAGGTGGTCCTGGGAGTTGGTGGCCCTGGGCTGAGGTGGCTCTGGGAGGAGGTGTCTTGTGGGAGGAGGTGGTCCTGGGAGTTGGTGGCCCTGGGTTGAGGTGGCCCTGGGAGGAGGTGTCTTGTGGGAGGAGGTGTCTTGTGGGAGGTGGTGGCCCTGGGAGTTGGTGGCCCTGGGTTGAGGTGGCTCTGGGAGGAGGTGGCTCCAGAGGCAGAGGCCCTGGGAGGCATCATGGGCTCCAGAGGCAGTAGCTCAGGGCAGGCAAGCACGGCTTGCTCTGCCCGCCTGCTGGTCCCTGTGCATCCCAGCGAGGCTGGCAGGCTCTTTGTTTGGATCTGTAGGCAACAGGGGCTGGGTCTGGAGGTAGTTTGTCTGCCTCCTGCAGCTGGCTGTCATCTCACATCTGTGAACCAGCTTCATTTCACCGTCATTAAAAATCCCAGGTCTGACAGGGAGGGGAAAATCCAAGCAAAAACAAGTGAGGGGCCAGCTCGAGCTCCAGCTCCAGTGCAGCTCGCCGCTTGCTGCAGCCGAGCTCCAGGAAATACTTGGTGGGACTGGGGTCCCGCATACCCCGGGGTGCACAGGGCTGAGAACAGGTGCCACCCCACACAGTAAGGCCAGAGGAGGGAGGGAAGCTGAGAGAGTGGAAGAGAGGGAGATGGGAGGCCTGGCCTCTCCCTCTCCCGTCTCCCGTTTCCCCCCCCCCCCCCCCCGCTAGCTCTCACCATGGGAGCTCTGGCCAGGAGGCCCTTCTGGGGGGTCTCCAAGGTGGGTCCTTGATTGTCCTTACCCCCACCTCTAAGCCAGGACAAGGGGCCTTCATGGGTCCACCAGGGCCAAAGAAAGGCCTAGTGTGCCCCTCCCTCGTCCCTGATGGGGTGGCCTGGCTCCCGGGCCCTTAAGGAAGCCCCAGGGCTGGGGCCGGCCTCCAGGAGCTGGGCTAGACTTCTCCATAACGTGGACTCGCCTGAGGACCCTCAGGCTCTGGAGCGGGGGCCATGGGCAGCAGGGAGTGGGCCGCGGCACGGGCGGGAGGCACCGGCCCTCGGGAGGGGCTGGTCCAAAGGGTGACCGCCACTGGGCACTCCCTCGTGGGGAGCATGGGGCGTGCTGGGGCCCCTTCCCCTCACAGGGACGCAGAGTGCGCTGGCCCCCAGACCCGACCGCAGCCGTGTGGTAGGACGGGGTGGGGTGGGGCGGAGCGGAGGTGTCCCACGTGGCAGGGGTGGGGCTCATCAAGGACAAGACCACCCCGGGTCAACCTCCCAGGGGTCGTCTGCCGTGGCACCCACCCCGCAGCTCTGGGGTGCGGTGGCCGCTCCCCGGAGATCCCAGGGCCTGGCTGCGGCCGCCATCTCTCCCCCAGGCCACGCGGAGCTGACATCTGCAGCGTTCAGGGAGCCGGGGACGGGGAGCCCCCGCAGGGCCGGGACCCCCGTGGAGCTGAGGAGCCCAGCGCGCCAAGGGTTAAGCTCTGATTATAGCTTTGTCTCTGCATCAGTGTACATAATGTGCTCCACATTTGCATACTGCAGTGTGCGCTCAATTAAAATGAACTTTTAATTTCTTCTAAGTAAATTACTTCTTGCCGGTACGTGATGTGCACAAATGTCAGAATAATGGGAGAGCCTTAATGAGGTGGCGAGTGGGTCTGGCGGGGGCTGTTGGGAGTGAGCGCAGGAGCCCGTGTATCCACGCCTGACACCCACACAGGGCACAGGACACAGGGCACACCCGCCGCCCCAGGCAGGCCATGCACAGAGCAGCCACGCTACCTGGTGCTCCTGAGTGCACACCAGGCCCACTCCCCGCCTGGTGCAACAATGCTCCGTGTGTGTCTCAGATGCCTGCACACACACACACGGAGCCTGCCCTAGGGACCCTGGCTTGCTCAGCCTCGGCCTCCCTCCGGCTTCTCCCAACCCAGGCTGTAAACAGGATGTAAGTTTAGAGAGACTGAAACAAAGAAGCAGAACCCAGAGTCAGAAGGAAGGAAGCCCACGGCCCCGCCTCCAGCAGCTGGATGTGGCCGCAGCTCCCCCACTGGACAGAGGGGGAAACTGAGGCCGTGGAGTGGGGTGCTGTTCACTGGCCGGGGCACACAGCGGAGGAGGTCTGCCTAGCCCGGCTCTGCTCTGTCTTTCTGCAAGCTCCTCTCATCCTGTTGGCAGCAAATCGCAGAAAGTGGGATAGGCCGCCAGCTGTGCCGAACCAGGGCAGGGTTGGGCAAGAAGAGTCAGAACAGACCCAGCCCACCCCAGCCCTGCACGGGCCCACGCGGCCAGATTCAGCAGTCACTCACATCAGCACCTTGGAGAGTGACAGAGGGCCAGGATGGGGGGGGGGCGGCGAGCCTCCAGACCCAGCCCCCCTTGGGGGCTCCCCACCCACACCACCCCAGCCCCCCAGCCCCCCTCGGGGGCTCCCCACCCACACCACCCCAGCCCCCACCCCCCACGGGGCCTCCCTACCCCAGCCCCCCAGCCCCCATGGGGCCTCCCCACCCACACCACCCCAGCCCCCACCCCCCACGGGGCCTCCCCACCCACACCAGCCCAGCCCCCCACGGGGCCTCCCCACCCACACCACCCCAGTCCCCCACGGGGCCTCCCCACCCACACCACCCCAGCCCCCACGGGGCCTCCCTACCCCAGCCCCCCACCCCCCACGGGGCCTCCCCACCCATACCACCCCAGCCCCCCACGGGGCCTCCCCACCCATACCACCCCCAGCCCCCCACGGGCCTCCCCCTTGAGTGGCATGGGGCCACATAAGCGTGGGGTTGAGGCTGACTCCAGCTGCCCAGACTGAGCCCTAGACAGACCGACCGCGGGGACCCGTTGGGACCCCTTGTCCACCCTGTGGCCTGGGGCCCCCTGGAGGCCGCCTCTCCCCCATCCCGCAGCCTGCCGAGGCCACCGCCAGGGTCTCGGGGCCCTCGGCCAGCGCTGTGCAGCGCAGAGCTGGCCCGTCCAGCCCCAGCGACGCCGTGACGCAGGGCTTGGTCAGCAGAAGGCCCTCCCTGCCGCCGCTCCCGGAGGCAGGAGGCAGCTGCGGACCTCAGGCCCGCGTGGGCCCCCGGGAGCCTGCCGTGTCCACGGCCTCGGGACGGGCAGGGCCCTCGTGGAGAAGGCAGGGCGGCACAGACTGGGTGCAGCCTGCGTGGCAGAGGGAGCTCAGGGGGGCTGCACGGAGGAGGGGTGGCAGCCTGGCCAGGGAGGGACGCTGGAGCGGAGTCTGGGGGTGTGGGGACAGGAGCCTCCGGGCTCGGGTGGCCGCGCTCCCCAAAGCTCACAGCTCAGGATCGGCTATGCATCCGTGGGTCTCACAGCTACGTCTAGGGAAGATTCTGGAACACCTGGTAGGGTCATGCCCGAAGAGATGGACAGAGAGAGGCAGGGAGATGGAGTGAGAGAGGGAGGGAGGGGCAGGCAGGGCGGAGGCCGCGCCTGCAGCCGGGGGACCAGGGGCAGCTCCTCAGCAGGGGGAGGACACGCTGCGGTCACGGTCCAGGTGCGAAGGGCCCAGGTGTGGGGGTTACATTCACAGGCGATTGCCAGGAAGACATCGCGGGCGGAGGCCAGAGAGCGGCAGCGTCCGCCAGGACTGCCTCCCCGCTTCCGTCAGCACCCCAAGAAAACAGACAGCAGCCCCCCTCTGGGGAAACTGAGCTTAGGCCAGCGAGGCAGAAGAAAGGGGCCCAGTCCGGCAGGGCCGGGGCGGTGGGCCACCGCGCGTCCGCTTTGTGAAGCCGGAGGGGGACACTCCGCCGGGCACGCCCTCCCCGGGGTGAGGTCCTCTGCTGGTTAAGCACTCACAGCGGCTCCTTGCCGTCCCCCACCTGCCCATCCAGGCCTCCCCCGACCGGCCGTGCCGACCCCGAGCCGGCGCCCAGGCCCACAAGCTGGCAGCGTGCCCACCCTCGCTCCAGGGTTTCCTCCTCTTCCGACCAGCTCTGCCTCATCCCAGGGCCGAGCTGAGGCCGGGGAGGGGGGGGACTGGTGAGGGGGTCCCGGCTCCAGCTCTGTGTGTCCCAAACAGGCCCCCTCTCCCCTCCCCTGGGTCCCAAGCCCAGCCCCGCCAGCTGCCCTGGCCCCACCACCAGCTCTGGCCTGTGGGGCGCCACCCCCCCCCCCCGGCGGCCCGGAGAGCCCGAGCTCCCCCCTGCTCCCTCCCACCCCGGCTCTCCCCGAGAGACGACAACCGGCCACGCTCTGGCAGCTGGTGCCTGTGTCCGTGTGCGTGCACACACGTGAGCAGAGTGTCATGTCTGTGCATACATGTGGCGTGTGTCTGTGTGCACACGAGGGGACGAGAGCCCAGCTTTCCCCCATGACTGAAATTTACATTGAACCACAAATTAATTTCATAATTTTTTCCTCTCTAATTATGCCAACATCTGCTGCAAAGCCAAGCTGTGCACATGCATTTTAATGTCTCTCCGCACTCCTCCCCACGGCAGCTCTGTCTGTCTCCGCGCTGAACTTTTCAATAATTATCACAAGAGAAGATCTCGACTTCCATTTCTCTTGCCTTTCAGGAGTGGGAGAGCGGGTGGGGGAGGGGCGGGGGACGGGGAAAGAAGAGGGAATCCAGGAGGGGGTGCGCCGCACCGCAGGGCAAGCGGGCGGCCGGGCGGGCGGGGGCGGGGGCGGGGGCGGCGGGGCTTCTTCGTAGGAACAAAGGACAGAGGGATGCAGCGCGGGTGGAGGAGGGCGGCTTGGGCTAGGTGCGCCATGGCCTCCGCCTCTCGCCTCGGCAGCAGCGTGGCTGTTTTCTGAGGCCTGCCAGGAGGAGGAGGCCCGGGTTCACGTAGTTTTCTGCCTCCCGCGAGCACCCGGACCCTCACTCCCACCCATAGCACCCCACTGTCTCAGCCCCGGGGTGAGCATGGCCCACACCGCCTGCCTTGGCTGCTCGGGGGCCTCGTGGTGCAGGGTCCTGCCCAGCTTCCTGATGGGAGGTCTGGCACCGGCACGCGATGCCAGGGGCTCCCAAGGGGCCCTCCTCCCCACTCTGCCCCCCGCACTCCGCTCCCCCGTGCCAGCCCCAGGTACGGCAGGCCAGCCCAAGGACGCCAGGAGCCCATCCTAAGGCAATGGCCTCCCTCCTGACCCGCGTGAGGCTGGGTGGGAGGGTGGGCACGAGCGCCACATGTGAGCACTTGTGTGTGAGCACCCGTCAGAGCGACAGGTGTGCCACGCTGACGGAGACTTGCTGGAGCAACGGACAGGGCCCACCACCTGCAGGGTCATGGGTTCATCCCTTGCTCAGGGCAGACAGGCGGGCGGGCAGGTGGGCAGGTGGGCAGGCGGGCGGGCAGGGGGGCAGGTGGGCAGGGGGCAGGCAGGTGGGCAGGCGGGCAGATGGGCAGGCAGACAGGCAGGCAGACGGGCAGATGGGCAGGTGGGCAGGCACGCGGGCAGGGGGCAGGGGGGCAGGCGGGCGGGCAGGCAGACAGGCAGACGGGCAGGTGGGCAGGCAGGCGGGCAGGCAGGTGGGCGGGCAGGTGGGCAGGCAGGCGGGCAGGTGGGCAGATGGGCAGGCAGACAGGCAGGCAGACGGGCAGATGGGCAGGTGGGCAGGCACGCGGGCAGGGGGCAGGGGGGCAGGCGGGCGGGCAGGCGGGGCGGGCAGGCGGGCGGGCAGGCAGACAGGCAGACGGGCAGGTGGGCAGGCAGGCGGGCAGGCAGGTGGGCGGGCAGGTGGGCAGGCAGGCGGGCAGGTGGGCAGGCAGGCGGGCAGGTGGGCGGGCAGGTGGGCGGGCAGGTGGGCGGGCAGGTGGACAGGCAGGCGGGCAGACAGTCAGGTGGGCAGGCAGGTGGGCGGGCAGGTGGGCGGGCAGGCAGACAGGCAGACGGGCAGGTGGGCAGGCAGGCGGGCAGGCAGGTGGGCAGGCAGGCGGGCAGACAGTCAGGTGGGCAGGCAGGTGGGCGGGCAGGTGGGCGGGCAGGCGGGCAGGCAGGCGGGCAGGCAGGTGGGCAGGCAGGTGGGCAGGCAGGCAGACGGGCAGGTAAGCAGGCAGGTGGGCAGGCAGGCAGACGGGCAGGTAAGCAGGCAGGTGGGCAGGCGGGCAGGCAGGCAGGCAGGCAGGCACACGGGCAGGCAAGCAGGCGGGCAGGCAGGTGGGCAGGTGGGCGGGTGGGTGGGCAGGCATGGCGACACTAATATCAGACAAAGTGTAGTTCAGACACTAAGTATTATTAGGGGTAAGCAGTCAAGTCCTCAGGGGTAGAAGTCACAAGTTTCTGCTCTAGTAAGTTTCAACAAAGACAGGCAGATCTAAAGGCTGATGGGCAAATCTGTGATTCCCCCAGGTCCACTGAAGGTTGGACTTCCCCCTCTCAGTGACTGATCAGATAAATGCATGACAAGCCGGCCGGGTGTGAGAGACCTCACGCCATCACCACGGTGGCCGGCTGGTGTCACCACGCCACAGCAAGAGCTGACCTGCTTCCCAAGCACACACAGACTGCTCACCATAAAACCAGACTCCCACCCTAAGAGGACCAGTGCCATGCAACGCACATTCTCTAACAAGCAAGCTAGGGTCGAAGATGTCTGTAAAACCCCTTTAAACATTTGAGAATTAAACAATAGACTTCCAAATGATCCAGGGGTACAATAACGCCTTCTAAAAACCGCAGAGAATACTTTGAATGATAATGAAAACATGGCCTATCCAGCAAAGTTGGTGGGCTACAGCCAATGCTGCGGTTAGAGTGAAAAGGAGAGCTTTAGACATTTGTGCTAGAAAAGGCTGAGTGTGGAGCTGGGGTGGGGGTGGGGGGTCCCCTCCACGCCCTCGGTGGAGGAGGAGCCCGAGCGCTCAGCCCCCGAGGCCCTGCCTCCACGCCCACGCCGGAGGGTTCTCGGGCCTCCTGTAGCCTCATCCCACGTCTCCCACGGGCTCCGGAGCAAGGACAAAGCACCCAGAGGGGCAGAAGCTGCGGAGGCGGCTGCCCCCTCCACCTGACAACTCACGCACGGCACGGGCTCCTCCGGGCCAAGGGCCGGCTCTCACCAACGGTCAACTCAAGACCAGGTCTATGCACATTCATGGGAACAGAATAATGGGTTCTCCAAGCCAGGCACAGGCTGGGCTGCTCAGCGAGCCTGGAACGGGGCCGGCTAGCCTGAGCTTGAGAGCCCGGGTGGGGCTGGGTGGTGGGGACGGAGGGGGCAGAGGCAGCGTGACCACACCCCCGTCTCCAGGAGCCCGGCCTAACAACCTCAACCCCAGGGCGGTCCCTCCACCGCGGACCGTGCGCGCTGTGAGCCGCCGCTCCTCGAGGCCTCTGCCCCCCGGGGCAGCAGCTGGGGCTACTTTCCCTCTCCTCCCAAAACCAGACAAGAGAGAGATCTCTGAGATCAGAAAACGGGAGCCCATTCCAGGCCTTCCAGGGGGTACAAAGTCCCCTTCCCTTTTTTTTTCCTACTTGTCCACGGAGTGTAGGGCTGGCGGGAACAGGTCTTTCCCTCCCGCTCCGCTCAGGTGCCAGGATGTTCCCCACGGCCCCCCGCGAGGGGGAGGACAGCGCTGTCCTGAGCCAGGCAGTCGCCTGCTCTTCCTGTTTCCACAGTTCTATTCTTTCCTTGCCGTTCCCAGCCCCCTTTCGGAAGCAGATGGGTGCGGAGTATAAATAACACGCCAGCAGAGGCAGCCTGCGTCTACCCCCACTGGCCCTTCCACGCGTGTGCCCTGCCTGTCCATGCCTCTGCCCCCCTCCCTCCACACCTGCAGAGTCTGTGCCTGGGGGACCCTCGCCCTCCCCCTCTCTACGCTGGCTCAGACGCCGCACCTTCCTCTGCCCGCCACTGAAGGAGCCCTTTCCTAGGCGTGGCTGTGGCCAGGGGCGGCCAGCACCACCTTTGTCCACACCTCCCGGGGAAGCGGAGCTGGAGCCACGGGGCGCCCCTCCAGCCAGACTGGGCTCCTGGTGAGCCTCAGCGTGGGTGGGCCTCGGAGTCAGCGGCCCAGGGGGCTGGGAACGTGGCTTGGCGGTAGAGCGCTCGCCTCCCATACATGAAGCCCTGGGTTCGATTCCCCAGCACCACATGTATAGAAAACGGCCAGAAGTGGCGCTGTGGCTCAAGTGGCAGAGGGCTAGCCTTGAGCAAGATGCAGCCAGGGACGGTGCTCAGGCCCCGAGTTCAAGCCCCAGGCCTGGCCAAAAGCCAAGTCAGCGGCACAGACCCTGGGACCAGCCACGCACGTGCCTGTGCTCGGGAGCCACAGGGCCCCCACTGCGGGGCTGAGCAGACGGCGGAGCTGCTGGGCACAGCCAGTGCTGGGACGCGCACGGTGAAGGACACGGAGAGACGCCCACCCTTCTCGGGGCTCAGTGCTGCTGGCGGGTGGGCTCAGGGGCTGTGGTGTGAGGGAGCTGGAGGCCTCTGGGAGAACTGGGAGGCCCCGCCCCCCGCCCCCACCCTTCACTCCCCTCTCCGATGTTTGCTATTTTGTTATTGTTGTTAATTCCTCACCAGGTGGAACCATCACTGTGGGGCTTAATTAAACTCAGCCAGCTGTTGCCAACACAGAACACAGGCAATACGAAGCATGGTGGAGGCGGGGTGGGGGTGGGGAAGAGGGAGCGGTGGGGGCGGGGGGGGGGGGGGAGAGAAGGGGGGGCCGGCTCCTCAGGTCGGACGTTGGGGGACCTAGGAGCTGAATCTGTTGGGCCGCTCTCTGGGCAGTTCCGAGGAGGCCCAGCTGCCACCTTGCCTTCCCACGCCCATTCTGACACCTCAGCTCTGAAGAGGGGGACCCCAAAGTAAAGGCGGGACCACAGGGGCCAAGAGCCACAGCCACTGGGATGAAGTGCCCAGCCTTGGGGGTGGTGCATAGAAATGTGTATGTGTACATGTGCGTGTGCACCCGTGTGTGCACGTGTGACTTCTGTACCGCCAAAGGCCTTTCCAGAACTCTGTGGCTGGTCAGGAGTGCACACACTCGGCCAGTGCACACATGGGCTGCGCTGGTGTGCCGGCTGCCGGTGAGGAGTGCACACACTCGGCCGGTGCACACATGGGCTGCGCTGGTGTGCCGGCTGCCGGTTAGGAGTGCACACGCTCGGCCAGTGCACACATGGGCTGCGCTGGTGTGCCGGCTGCCGGTCGTCTCTGAGCCGCCTTCTCTCGGAGGCGTCTGTGAGTGACTCTACTCCCCAAGACCACCTGGGTGAGGCGCGGCTTGGGAAGGCAGGAGGAGCTGGGACGCGAGTCTAGCCACCCATCTAGCTGTGAGCAGACAGCGTTAGGGGGCAGGGGTGGAGGCAGGGACCCAAGGACACGGACCACCCGCACCTCAGGCCCCACCTCCCTCAGGCCGAGCTGTCGTGGGAAGGGCATGGCGACGGTCGCTTGTACGCCCAGCTGCACAGAAGCAGCAGGCAGGAGACTCGCAGGTGAGGTCCACCGCAGCCCATCCCAAAATAACTAAAGAAAAACAAGAGGCTGGGGTGTGGCGGAGGCCTCCGCACCCATCCGCGGGTAGAAACTCGCGCTGGCACGCGCCTGGAATGGCTGGCAGGGGCACGGATTGCTTCCCGCCACCACAAAAAACTGCTGGCTAGTGGAAGAAACCCCAGGGGCCATGATAGCCCCTCGTCCCCGTCCACCTGCCCCTGCCGCTCCCTGGTCAGAGTTAGCCGGAGGGGAGAAGGGAGGGGAGGTCTCTTCTACTTCACTCCACTCCACTTACTAGTAAAACGCCAGGAAGTGAATTCAAATCTGTAGCAACCAGGGGGGAAGCGGAAGAACAAAAATGACACTGCCTTCTCTCTCATATGCTCAAGTTTCAGAAGCTCCATCGCCAGCATCCACACCTGTGAGATACGCAGATTACCGGTCTCAGATCACACGCACAGCCAGCGAGACCACACGAAACGCCAGGTGATGCGGCCAGGGAGCAAGGACTCGGGCGCTTCGGGCTGCGAGTGACAAGCGGAGACTGACTGCAAGGAAATGTTAGTGTCCCAAACGGAGGACCCTGGGTGCCATCAGAGGCCCAGGCTCTTCTCCCGTGTGCAGGTTGCATGCCAGCCGCTGCTGCCCTCAGGGGCGGGCCCTGGCGGGCTTTGTTCCTTACTACCCCTTCAAGGGTCTTTGTTGTAGAGTCCCCCACGCCCACCCCCCTCAGAACAGAGGGATGGAGGCCACGGTGTTGCGGGGGGGGAGGGGCCCCGCATGAGAGGCCAGCAGGCAGGGGAGGGCAGACACCAAGAGCTGCAAATTTGATGTTTAAATCCAGCCTAGGCCAAGAAATCCTCCAGACTCTAATTGCCAATCGGCCAACAAAAAGCTGGAAGTGGAGTTGTGGCTCAAGTAGTAGCGCACAAGGCTCCAGGTTCTATCTCTACTGCAAAATAAATAAGCGAAGCAAACGGAACTCAGTCGGCCCCCACTTGCAATCCAGAGAGGGACCTGAAAGGGTCGTGCTCGGCCGCAACGCACTCAAACCTCCCCATCCTCTTCCTCACCCTTCAACTTCCAAGTGGCCCTGGTGACCAGGCCTGCCGGCCACACAGGCCAGGGCTCAGCCTCTCGCCAGCCTGCAGGACCCTGCACCCCACTCTCCCCCAGCACAGCATGCTTGTTTAGAAAGACCACAGGAGCTGTGCTGTGCTGTGCGGCAGGGAGCCGGCCCTCGCCCCTGGGCAGGAAGCCTGCCTGTCTGGTCAGCCCGGGCGGCGGGGGTACACCCACCACTCACGGGGGGGGGGGGGCTGGCAGGTGTGAGTGAAGCGTGAGAAAGTGCCCTGGTGTTCAAACAAGGAAGCAGAGCCTGGCCAGACACTGTGAAGACACACATGGGGAGCAGACGTGGCTGTACCCCCGCCCCCCCCCAGCACGGGCACGTCCTGAGATGACCCGAGAAGTTACCGCGTCATGCGAAAGCCTGCACGCGGAGCCCACGGACTTGGCGGCCCCCAGAGGCTCAGAGGTGCCCGGGGTGGTCCCAGCTCAGGCGGCCACAGCAGATGACCACAGCACGAGCAGCAGCCAGGAGGCTGGCCGCCCGCCGGGGGCACCTTCGCCCGGGCCGGCAGCAGCGCGGTCCCAACGCTCCAGGCCCCCACGCCGCGGCACCGTGCCCAGGCCCACACCAGCTCCCTCCCTGGGCTCAGGATTCTGACTCCTGCTTCTAGGAAGTAGACTCCATCCGTAGCTTTGATTCCCATGTCCAGTGTGGACCAAGACACTGCTCTGAATTCAGCCATCCGGGCCCTTACGAAGTCTAGGGCAGGACAGGTGTGCACATCCTTGTGCACATATGCGTGCACACACACACACAAGCACACACACGTACCCATGCACACATGCACACACACAGCACAGAACGCATGCCTGCCTGCCTGCACACACACAAGCACGCACATGCACACGCAGCACGCTTCCTTGGAGGGATTCGGAAGGCCTCCCAGGCTCCAGGCGGCCACCTTTGCTGACCACTCAGCTAATTTTTGTCTTGTGGTTGATGTTAGTGGCATTTGTTACCCCACTGGATATCTTAAAATATCTTAATAAAAAGGAAGTCCTCTCTCGGACTTCTACGCCATACCCCCAAGGACAGACAGTGCCCTGGGGCTTTGCAGGAGGCCAGGAGTTCAACCCGGACAGGGTGAGACGTGTTCCCAGGGTGGGCACGCGGGCGAGGGCCTAGGTGAGCCCCACTGACATCACCAGCCCCGTGGAGGTCCCCGAGCAACTCTGTCCAAGACACTGCTGTCCCTGCGCTGGCTGGGCGAGTCATCTCAGAGGAATCCTCCCCGGGGGCCTCTGACTAGACATCTAGAGGGAAGGGCGTTGGGCCAGACTGGGTCAAGGATTCCTATGCCTCGCTCTCAGAACCACACAGCCGTCCACAAATCAGACTTCCAACCAGGAAGCAGGCTGGGGCCCGGGCTCCTGCGTGATGTTAGATTTGCACCCCAGCCCCTGGTAGGCTCAGGGCTGCAGCCGCAGGCCCGGAGGCTCAGGTCACCCCCGAGGGGTGTGCGGAGGTGTCCAGGGGACTCTCAACTGGAGAGAGCACGGCACACAGGAGTTGGATTTCCAAGGGGGAAATGAGAGCTTCCCAGTGCTCAGAAGGGAGTAGAGAGGAGGACACATCCATGTCTGCATCCTCTACTTCAGGGAAGGGCCTGGGAGGACCCAGCCCCGGCCTGGGCCCCGCCTGGCCGGTCAGCCCCACCTTCAAGCGCAGCCTGCCGGGCCGCGGGAATGCGGTCGAGCGGGGGCCAGCAGCACACTTCCACTTAGATGCATGGCTGGGAGTCTCCAGAACTCCCCCCGTGGCTCATTTTTAATTGGATTTAATTATTTTCCATTTAATTGCATTTCTAAAGCTCTCCCAGTGGGTTTCTCGATCTCGGATCTCTCCTCTTTCCACAGGAGGCTTGGCTGTAGCCGTGGGCCGTGACCACACCAGGCCCTGGGGGAGCCTGGGCGGGGAGTGCGGCTTAGACGCCCCTGTCCTCCCCGGACACGCGGGGAGGGGGAGGACACGCAGGGAGGGCGAGGACTCACTGGAGCCCCACAGAGAAGGAGCCAGTCCAAAAGCACATGCACACAGCACTGACGTCCGCATTCCCTGCCCCCCTTCCTCCTCTTGGATTGCAGCCCTGGGGGAGGCATGGGTGCTGTCCATGCTGCACCTTCCAAGTGCCCACCGGGTGTGGGAAGCGGTGGTGGGTGGTGGGTGGGGTGAGCGGGGCGGGGCTAGGTGAGGGCAGGGGGCGGGCGATGGAGGGCGGGTGGCCGGTCAGAGCGCCAGGCGATGGAGTCTGGCCGGTCCCTCTGCTTCCTGGCCGTCCCTCCCACACGCTGCCTGCTCCGACGCACTGCCCCACCCCGCCGCGGCAGAGCCGGCCCGCCGGGAGCTGAAACCTCGGCAGCCGCGAGCCCAGATACACGCTCCCTTCTCTCAGGCCTTCGTCCCAGAGACAAGAGGGCGGCTGGTGTAGACGCAATGGCATAGCCATGTGTCCCCAATTATTTACCCAAGCCTATACATTCCCAAGCATACAACCCCATCTCCTGTGTGCGTGCACGTGTGCGTGCGCGTGTGCGTGCGTGGGTGTGTCTACATGGAGCCCTGCTTCTCCGAGTCTGGACAGCACTCACGCAGACCTGTCTAGGGACCCAGAGCAGCACTTAAGAAGGAGGACCATCAAAATTAATCACATAAAAATATATTCTTTAAACCATAGCTTTCAAAAAATGATATAGAAACTATAGCTCCTCTCTCCTCTGTCTCTCGCCCTTTTTCTGTTTCCCTCTATTTCTTTGTTTCTCTTCCCCCTTTTCTGTCACTCCTTTGCCCCCACCTTTCAGCCCTCTCTCCCTCTGTCCTCCCTCTCTCTGCACTCCCTCCCTCCATGCCCTCCCTCCTTCTCTGCCTCCCTCTACACTCCCTCTTTCTTCCCTCCCTCTCTCTGCCCTCCCTCCCTCTCTGCCCTCCCTCTCTCTGCCCTCCCTCCCAGGACCTCTCCACCCCCCTTTTGGACACTCCCCAGACCTCTGCCCTTCCCTCCCACTCAGGCGTTGTGTTGTGCTGGCCGCAGGGCTGGTGCCCACGTCCCCTCCCGCTGGCCGGATAGCACCATGGACAGGTCCACAGCCCTCAGGGCCCCCAGACATCTTCCACCCACGTGGGCCTGTTTATTTGGCAGGCCTACACGGTGCGGAGGAATGCCGCATCTGGACACCACTCTGCCTGGCACTGTGCCAGGCCAGACATGTGTTGTCTCCTCTCATTCCCAGTGGCCACCCAGAACCAGCACTCCAGCCGGGCCTGGAAGAATGCCATTCTCTGTAGCTTCCTTGAGAGATGAGGTGTCGCGGGAGGTGACACCCAGAGGCCACCATGCCCACTCTTGGGGCCATTGTTGAGGGTGCTGAGCTCCGTGTGGGGAGCAAGGGGCAGAGCGGTGCTGCTGTAGGTGTGGATGATGTAGTTTCCCGCTGCCCTCCTGTCTCCGTCTCCTCCTCCTCCTCCTCCTCCTTCTCCTCCTCTTCCTCCTAATGCCCTCCTGTCTTCTCTCCTGATGCCCTCCTGTCTCCTCCCCCTCTCCTATGCCCTCCTCCTCCTCCTCCTCATGCCCTCCTCCTCCTCCTCCTCCTCATGCCCTCCTCCTCCTCCTCATGTCCTCCTCCTCCTCCTCCTCCTCCTCCTCATGCCCTCCTCCTCCTCCTTCTCATGCCCCCTCCTCCTCCTCAAGCCTCCTCCTCCTCCTCATGCCTTCCTCCTCCTCCTCCTCATGCCCTCCTCCTCCTCCTCATGCCTTCCTCCTCCTCCTCCTCATGCCCTCCCTCCTCCTCATGCCCTCCTCCTCCTCCTCAGGCCCTCCTCCTCCTCCTCATGCCCTCCTGCCTCTCCTCATGCCCTCCTCCTCCTCCTCCTCCTCATACCTCCTCCTCATGCCCTCCTCCTCCTCCTCCTCATACCCTCCTCCTGATGCCCTCCTCCTCCTCCTGATGCCCTCCTGTCTCCTCCTCCTCCTCCTCCCTGATTCCCTCCTCCTCATGCCATCCTCCTCCTCCTCCTCCTCCTCTCTGATTCCCTCCTCCTCCTCCTCATGCCCTCCTCCTCCTCCTGATGACCTCCTGTCTCCTCCTCCTCCTGGTGTCTTCTTTCCCCCTCCTCCCCTGACTGGCTTCTCCCTTGGCCACCCACTTGGTTCTGGGCCTGAGGCCGCAGGGGTGAGGCAGCTGAGGAAGCCTTACCTGACTTCTTGAGCTGAGACTGGGAGGAGATCAGGGTTGATCCATGTGGACACCTGGCTCCCGCCAGGCCCCGTGCAGAGCAAGCCTGATGCGGACGTCAAAGGCACACCAGAGATCAAGAGAGGCGGCCTGGGGCTTCCCGCCACAGCTGCGGGAGACTGGGGTCTGAGCAGCCGTGGCTGGGGTTTCAGCTTTGGTCCCACTGGGCTGGACCTGTGCCGGCTACCCATCCTGTGGCAGGAAGGTGGTGTGCGGTGGTGCGCCCAGCCAGTCCCTCGGCAGTCAGGCCGGTGGCTCGGGAAGGAAGGGAACACAACCAGCCCCAGGACTTGGAAAGGGAAAGCCTGCCCCTGAGGCCCTGCTCCAGGCCTGGGGCCCACCGTGGGCGTGGGCGTGGGCCCGCCCCTCCGCACATCCGTACCCGTCCCAGGGCACTGCGCCTGGCACGCAGCCCTCCTCAGCCCCGGGCAGCAGGACCCCCCGGCACCCCTCTTCGGTGTGCAGAGCGCCTCCATTGGTCCCATCACCCATATCCAAAAACTTCATTTCCAAGTAAAACTCGAGACCTGAAGACAATGGTGGAGGAGAGGGGTTGCAGGGAGAATTTGATGAAGTGTCAGGCTATTGATGGCTGCACTCATAAACCCCATATTTTCCACGGCATTTAAATGCCTGTGAACGGATTAATAAGGTCTTGGTAATAGCAGCAGCAATCTATATTTATTCTATCTGCGATGCCAGTTGGTCAGGCCCCATGAATATGGATGGCGGCCGGGATTGAGGGCAGCGTCGCCTGGCTTTATCTCACCCACGCAGGCTGCCGGGGCCTTATCGGCCCCGCCGGCTGCCAACGCTGCGGCTCCGGAGCCCGCGCCTGCCCCGCCCCGCCCCCACCGCTGCTTTGTAATCAGAAGAGAAGTTGCTGCCTTGATATTTCCATTTTATCTCTTTTATTTACTTCATTTCATGTCTTTCAGGGATCGTTTCTTTGCAACAAGGCAGAGCTGATGGTGTCTTGCTTCTGTCTGCCTCCCCTGCCTCTTGGCTAGGCTAGAGGAAAGGGGGTAACAGGTAGACACCCCCCCCTCCGCCTTCTTCAGCCACTGACCCTACTACAGCCTCTCCACCTAGATCCTCGACTCCCACCAGCCTCTCCTCACCCCTCACCCCGGAGCTGCGGTTCCCAGGCAGCCTCCCTCTGTCGGACCCACACTGCTCAGAGCTCTCCTCAAAGCCCCCCTCCGTCCCGACCTCCAGCCCCCCAGCAGCCCGTGCCAAGGCCAGCTGGGCACGCACGGCTCAGCCCGACTCCAGCGGGGCCCTGCCCGGGGCGGGGACGGTCTAGCCTCTACCCCCATCGCCGCGGAGGGTTTCTGATTTCGGTTATCATCGGTTCGCAGACAAGGAAGCTGAGGTTCGGGAGGTTATCAGCACGGCCACTCGCTCCGGGCTTTCCGGGAGGTGAGCAGCACGCACTTGCTCCCGGCTGGCCGCTGGTGACACAGGGCGGGAGGAGGGGCAGCAGGTGGATGGGCTCCGGGCCGGGCGCGCCTGGCTTCCCGCACCTGGAGGAGCTGAGCAGGTGCCCAGGCCCCGCCTGCTCACCCGCCTCTGCCCATTCTCACCTGTGAGTGTGAGTGGGGCGGACCCTGACCCTCAGGGAGCGCTGGTCAGACGCGCCGGAGGCCCTGGCCGTGGCCGCCCAGCCCCCTGCAGGCCCCGGCGGCTTCCCGGCTTGGCTCAGCAGAACATTGGTAGGCTGAAAGGGGGCCCCTGAAAGATAAGAGCGCATTCTAACTGGAGCAGGTCCGTGTGGCCCTACTTGGTCTTTAAGTCTCTTTGCAGGTGACGTGAAGCGAAGGATCTTGAGGGATGCGGTCGGCCAGGTCAGGGTGGGTCCATCCCTAGAAGAGCGGGGAGAAGGATTCACAGGCGACAGCCGTGTGAGCTCCAGACCGCAGCATTTCAACCACAGGCCACGGGCCACCAGGTCCGGGGCCACCGGAGCTGGCAGGGAGGGAGGAGCCTCTGGGGGGAGCCCGGCCCCGGCCTGGCCTCACGCCTCTGGTCTCTGCCGGGACGCCTGCGGTTCCAAGTCCCCAGACCGTGGCTGCCGGTTCCAGCGGCCTACGACGCTCCCACTGCCTCGTGACCTGGCTGCGAGCCCCTCTCAGTGCAGACGGCGGGGTGCCCAGGGTCAGAGGCTCAGGATCTATGCTGATGGAACAAACAACCCACGGGGGTCATCGCCCACAGCGTTGGGAGGCCCAGCGAGGCAGAGGCCGAGCTTAAAGGACAGGAGCCACAGGGCCCCAGGAGAGCCGCGACCAGCCCCACCCCACGCACATGTCCCCTACCTCAGGCCCTTGCCTGTGGACATGGACACCTGCTCCTCTTCCTGGAGGCACTGAGGTGCCTCCGAGTCACTGCATGATGGCCACACCACCCAACTACGTGGACATGTGGGTGGAGAAGCTGTGGAGGCCATGCAGGGGCCTGGGAGAAGCTGGGGTCCGGGAGAAGCTGTGGTGGCCATGCTGGGGTCTGGGAGAAGCTGGGGTCCGGGAGAAGCTGTGGTGGCCATGCTGGGGTCTGGGAGAATCTGGGGTCCGGAGAAGCTGTGGTGGCCATGCTGGGGTCCGGGAGAAGCTGTGGAGGCCATGCTGGGGTCCGGGAGAAGCTGTGGTGGCCATGCTGGGGTCTGGGAGAAGCTGTGGTGGCCATGCTGGGGTCTGGGAGAAGCTGGGTCTGGGAGAAGCTGTGGTGGCCATGCTGGGGTCTGGGAGAAGCTGGGGTCCGGGAGAAGCTGTGGTGGGCCATACAGAGATCTAGTGGCCTCTCCCTGGTCCCTCCCTGGATGGAATGAGCTCAGAGCCCCCAGTCCTCAGCACACCCCCTCTTCCAGGACGGCCCCGGCACCCCAGAGGGGCCCCATCAGAACAGATGTTCCATCCCAGGACTCCGAAGGACGAGGTGCCGTGACAGGACCCTGGGCAGAGATCACACTCAATTCCTTATCACGCCACATGCGTACCAGCAAAGAGCCCAGCCTGCCCACGTGGAACCGATAAACGCGGCAGAGCAGATTTGGTGTGTTTGTTTGTTTGTTGCTGACGCGAGAGTTTGAGTTTGTGGTGGTGTACTCAATCAGCTTGTTTGCTCAGCTGGCACTGTACCCCACGAGCCATGCCCCTAGCCGGGCATTTTGTTATTTATTCTAGAGACAGAATCTCGAGGACTCTTCCGCTCCGGCTGGCTTTGAACCTCAGTCCTCTGGATCTCAGCTCCCTGGGTAGCTAGGATCACCGACGTGAGCCGCTGATGCCCAGCAAGGCGGCTTGTTGCACAGGAATATTATGTGGACTGACAGGGTCATCGCAGAGCAGGACAGAGCGTGAGGAGGGAAGACGCACACGCTAAACGCGGTCCCGGGCACACACAGAAGGAGCGCTGTCGTCAGGGTGCGCACAGGCGGGGGCCAGGAGGTGGGGAGCTGGCGGGGGACTGGAGCTCCCCGCCCCCCACCGAGCATCAAGGCCAAAAAGATGGGAAATGAAAAAGAAGAAGAGCACCAGGATAAGTGAGCCCTAGGCAGCGTGTCAGTCAGCAGGCCCTGGGTGGTCGTCTGGGGAGATAACAGCCACGCTCTAGTTACAGAACACAGGCGTACCTGAGTGTCGGTGGCAATAGAGATCGTTTTCTTACCATGGACTGCACTCAAAATGGCCTTGAGCCCTGATCTCAGAAAGTCTTGATTAAAAAAAAAAACAAACCCATATGTTTCTTCTGGTGTCCACTTGACGGACGGACCAAGTGAGGTTTCCACGGGCTGAGAACAGCTGGGTCCCACGGCTGGAAGTGGTGCAGGTGGCGGAGCCTCCAGGGCCTCCCTGCCCTGTGAGCCCCCCCACCTGCCCGGCACCCCATCCCAGTCTCAGGCTGGGCTCCCACCTCGTCAGTGAGACCCTAGTCCCCAGAGGCCCTTGGCAGTCCCCCCGGCAGGCCGCTGGGACAAGAGAGAAGCCATGAGGGGGCCTGGCCAAGGACAGGGGCAGGGCCACCAGGAAAGCACGGCCCCCGGCCTCTGGCAGGGCCACGAGGAAAGCACGGCCCGGGCTTCTGGCTCACCTCCACCTCCGGGACAGCGTGGCCCTCTGGTCTCCCACCCTGGCCGGCATCCAGCTCCCCTGCCCCCAGCCCACTCCAAGAGCCAAACCCTGCACCAGATTCCTGGCTGGGCTCACCAGGCACCGGGGAGGGGGAGCCTACCCCATTTCCCTTCCCTTCATCTGTTGGTGAGACATTCCTTACAGGAAGCAGGCAGCCTTCTATGTGAAACCTAAGCAAAGCAAGATACAGGCAGTCCTGCTTTCGTTCTCCTAGCCACTCATCTAGGCAAAACGCTCAAGGAGATTGGAGATCCAGCCGCACGGTCCCCGGGGAGAAGGTTCTAGTCAGAGGGTAGTGAGTGCAAAGGTCCCGGGGTGGCTGTTCACAACAGGCCAGGCTGCTGTCTCCATTCAAAGTTGCAGCCCCAGGCCAGGCTCAAAGTCCAGCTGGACTTGGGGGGCGGGGGGTCCTCGCCTTCATCTCCCAGCTGGTGGATGAGGCTCTTCGTGAGTTGGCCTCGGGGTGGTCACTGGCCCTCTGGAAGCTGTGGGGGCCAGGAGGAGCCAGGAATGGGGGGACAGGAGCCCGGGCAGCAGGTGTTGCTTCTAACAGCCTTGAGTATCTGCCAGCCGCCTCCAAAAGCCACTGTGCATCTGTGCTCATCAGTTGGCCGACAGATGGGCCCTGGCTGAGTATTTTTGGAATCGGTTAGGTGCGGGGGCTGATGTGAACCGATACACAGTGCAGGTGGAAGAGCAGGCATTGCTGGAGGCGGGGGGTGGGGGGGGGCGGGACAGCGCGGCAGGCGGCGGGGCTGAGGAGGGGACACCGCCCCTCCTGGGACCAGAGGCTGCGCCCCGGAAGACGCTCCTGACACCTCCCGGAGCGCCCTCGTCGGGGGCTGGCTGGGGACTGGTGGGAGCCTCTCGCAAGGCCCCCAGTGGCCCCCCGGTGGGTCGGCGCTGCCGTAACGGTTGTGGCCCCTGGATTGGGTCCTGGGAGATAAATTCAGAGAAAGGCGGTGCTGGGGCCAATGGTGGGGGCCGCGTCTGGCTCCACCACCAGCAACTGCCCCATCATTTAATCATGTCGGGCAGGAAGGGCCCGTCCCACGCCCGGTATCTCTCCAGCCACCTGCGGGTCAGCCTGGGAAGTTCCCAGGAAGCGAGATAGCCCCGCGGATATGGGTGTGTGCGCGCTCAGAGCGGCAACCAGGTCCGGCGGAGACAATGGCCTGCCGGGGCCAGGGCCCAGCCCCAGAGCACGCCACCCCAGGAGCCCCGGGGCCAAGGTCGCTGGGCGTCCCCAGCCGCCTGACCCAGGGCGCTTCTGACTCGGGGGCCTGCAGAAAGCACGGTGCTTCCCCTTCCCACACCCCACTCTCCCCGCCTCACCTCAGTGTGGAAACCCAGGCCTGGGGCCACCGGGGACCTGGCCCAGATCACAGGCTGCCAGCTCTCTGAGAGCCTGCCCATCGTGCACCGGGGCTCCCCCCGTGACCCAGAGGCCCCTGGGAGGCCGGCGTGCTGCCCGTCTCCGCGGCCTGTGGGGACGCGAGGTCTGGGCTCACAGGCCCAAGCGGCGCCAGCTGTGGGCGAGGGGTTCGGCGGGGGCCACGTGGGACTCGGGCCCCCACCCTCCTCCCACAGGGCTCCAGGAACCCGGGCCGTCTTACAAAACACACGTGCACGTGCGCACGCCCAAGCACGCTGCCCACACGTGCACGCGCACGCATCCACGTCCACGCGCGCTCTGCCTCGCGTGCTAGGACGCCGGCCCCCCGCTGGTCACGTGTGGCTCTGGGCCTGTGGTGAATTCGGTGAGCGTCTGCTGCGTGCACACTCGATGTCGGGCACTGCTCAAGGCCCTGGGGCGGAGCATGAAGGACGTGGCCTGGGCACGCCGGGATCCGCCGGGACCCAGGCCTGGTCATCGGGCTCCAGGCAGCACCCCGGGGGGGCTCCGCCCCACAGCTCGGCTCCACCACCCACCTCCAGGCTCCCAGGGGGGCAGCGTCACGTGGAGAGGAACCAGCTGGCCCAGACGCCCAGCTCCACACAGGCGCCCAGTGAGCCCAGCGACCAGCCCTCCCCTCCCAGCTGTTCTCACGGGGAAAATATTTACACCCAAATATGTCCCGGTGCACCACCCGGGAGACGCGGCACCCGGTGTAGGGAGGGCCTTGCCTTCCAGGAGACAGCTGCCATCCCGGGGCTCCCAGAGGCCCGGGCGAGTGGGCCCATCCCTGGCTACCCACCCTATGCCCTGCCGGCCGCGCTGCCCAGGACCTTCGCACCTGCCGTTGGTTCTTCCCCAGGCCACTCTCGGGGAGTGCAGGTGTGGCTCCTAGCCCGTCCTCCCCGGCCTGGGGTCATTCCCCGGCCCACACTGCTGCTCCAAGCCCTCCTCTGCACGAGGGGTGATGCCATTTCTTTCTTACTTGCTCTGTTGTCTTCATCTGCTGTGGGGTGGGGGCTCTGTGCCATACAGAAAGCAGCAACCAGCTCCCAGGAGGAGGTCGATGAGTGTGTGTGTGTGTGTGAGGGATGGGGGGAGGGGTTACCGAGGGCTGTGTGCTGGGAAGAGCACTCGGCAACCTGTGCTTCTGCCGGCCACATGGAGGGAACGGCTGCCCACATTGCCAGCCTCTCACTCCTGTCCACACTGTCACAGGTGAGGTGAGCGGCCTCCCACCCCACTGCACCAGGGTCCTAGGGTCCACACGGATGAGCTGCAAGCTTGAGACCCAGCAGGAGACCCCTGGGCCGGCGATGCCAGCATGCCACCTGCCGCAGCCAGGCCCCGCCACACAGAGCGTCTGGGTACAGCCTGCAGCGGGGGAGGCGCCCAGCAGGGTCTGACACACACCCTTACACACACACACACACACACACACAAATACCTGATGTTTAAATACCTACACATTTGGAGCTGGGAAGGTGGCTTAGCAATAGAGAGCTCACCTAGCATGCACAAAGCCCTGGGTTCGATTCCTCAGCACCACATACACAGAAAAAGCCGCAAGTGGCGCTGTGGCTCAAGAGGTAGAGTGCTAGCCTTGAGCAAAAGGAAGCCAGGGATGGTGCTCAGGCCTTAAGCTCAAGCCCCAGGACTGGCAATAAATAATAAATGATAGATAGATAGATAGATAGATAGATAGATAGATAGATAGATAATAGATGGAGGCAGTTGACAAGCTTTTATATGCTCTAAACTTGTTCATGTGTCTGAAAAAAGTACTAATAGAAAGGCAATCTTTAAAAAGCAGTGCAAATCAAACCCCAGAGCAATTTTCATGTTGGAGACAAGTCAATCTCTCTTCAGTCCAGTTCTGGCTGACCTCAGAGACGGTCGAGTGTGGGTATGACCGTGCTGGTGTGGTGGGCGCTGGGTGGTCAGCACGGTGCGGGCCCCTCCCAGAGGAAAAGCTGGCTGGCCGGGCCTGCCCTCGGACCGCTCGGGCGGCTCAGGTTCACCTCACAGAGCCCCCGCGTGCTTTCTTGTGCCTGGATCCCCTTGTCTACCGCGGCCAAGCCCGACTGGCCCCGCCATAGCCCCAGACCCCAGCCAGAAAGCCCCAGTGAGAGGAGCACACTGGGTGGGGCTGTGCAAGGGGAGGCGGGAGGCCGGGGGAGGGGGGCATCCGTGGGGGCCATCCGTGGACACCTGGCTCCAGGAGCCCCGCACGATCAAGCACCGGGCTGCTGTCCTACCAGGTTCCGTGCCCATGATTGGGACTGCACAAACAGAATTTTCCAGAATGTGCTAGAATGTGTATGCATGGATCAGAGCTAGTTCTAGGCAAGATGAGTAGAGAAAAAGGTAAAAAAAAAAAAACAAAAAACAAATAAGGCAGCTGGCTGGCTTGTGAGCCTCCTGCCTCCTGTATCCTGCCTGAGTCAGAGAGAAACCAGGTGCTGGGCCCCCACCTCCCTAAAGGGAAAGTGGGCTCTGAGAGCCAAGGCCAGGCCACGGGGCAGCCCAGGCCCTGGCGGGGGGGGGAGGGGCGCGGGGGCAGGGGCGGCACAGGCCCTGGGAGAGACAGAGGCCCGGGGGGGGGGGGGAGGAGGCAGCACAGATGGGGGGAGGACAGAGGCCCTGGGGGAGGGGGGCAGCACAGGTCCCGGGGGGCACACTGGTCCTGGGGGGGCACAGGCCCTGGGAGGGGGACAGCACAGGCCCTGGGAACAAACAGCTTCCTCCTGGGCAGCCTCCCCCTGCCCTCCCAGGCCCTGGGCCCGTGGGGCCGGACCCTCGGTTTCCTGCTCTGCAGGAGGAGACACAGGCCAAGTCTGGTAGAACACACCTGTGGGAGACGGGGTGCCTGGAACCCTTAAAGCCGTGGTCACAGCTGGGGTCTCCAGCCAGGCCCAGCCCAGGACCCAAACCTAGCTCCCCGCCCCGTAGACTGGGCAGCCAGCCCACACCTCAGAACCCCAGCAACAGCAGGGTGGCTGCAGGTGGGTGCTCTGCTCACTCACCCCTGTCCTGACAGACTCCACCCCGCGGGCCTCGGCCTCAGCGCCAGGCCCCCTCAGGGCGGGGGTGGAGAACACCGCCCTCTGAGCCCACCACGCCCTGCTCCACGGGGCTCCACAGGGCCGGGCGAGGGAGAGTCCGGGCCGTAGCCACCGCGCAGGACGGTGATGGAGCCCCCACCCCAGTCCTCCACTCCAGGGCTCCTCAGCGTTTGGAGTACTGAGTTTTAATAAGAGAGCGTCTATGTGATTTTATCCGTTCATCGATGTTCTCCTTGAGAGGAGGCTTCAGACTCCGCCCCTGGCCAAAGGGCCCGGACAGCGCCGCAGGGTGAGGGCAGCCTGCTCGTTTCCTCCCGGAGACGCCCAAAGGCGGCTCTCGGTCAGGCACCTGCTGCGGGGTCCGGCGTTGGCTCAGCCCCGCCCCGAGCTGGGGAGGGCGTGTGGGCACCGGCTGGACTTTCCCGCCCTGCCGCCGGCGCCGGGCAGGTGTGCCCGAGGCGCCTCCTCGGGGGTCAGGAAGCCCGGGGGGGGGGGGGGCAGCGGCTGCTTGGAATGGAGCCGCCCACGTCACCGCTCCGCCGCTTTGGGCTGCCCGACTGTGACTGTTTGGGGGTCTCTGTGACCCAAAGCCTCCCACAGGCCCTGTGTTCCTGTGTAGACGAAGACTCAGGGAGAACTGTTCTCATCCCTCCAGCCTCTGTCCATCCATCTGTCCACCCACCCACCCAGGAGTCTCACATGTGCAACTCCCCCGCCCGGTGCTTCCCTGCCCCCCACATCCTCTTCCCCATGGCCCTCTGTGCGCCTGCCACCCCCACCCCATTTTCCGTCCATCCTGTAGACCCCAGAGGCCAGCAACCTCGGAGCCCCGGGTGAAATCCCCCCACCCCTAGAGCATAGCTCAATCACCTGGCAGCCACCTCTACCGGAGACCTGTCCCCCTAGTCCCCCCGAGGACGATGCAGAGGCTGACCTGGACACCAGGCAGCCCGCCCCCCCCCCCCCCGCAGGTCCCAGGAGGTGTTTGCAAGAAGGGCAGAGGGGAGCCAGGAAGTAGGGCGTGGGGAGGGGAGGGGAGGGGAGGGGAGGGGAGGGAAGAGGAGAGGAGGGAAAAGGAGGGGAGGGAAGAGGAAGGGAGGGGAGGGGAGAGGAGGGGAGGGGAGGAGAGCTCACCCCCCCACCCCCAGCTAGGTGCTAGCCACAGGCAGAAGTGGTCTCTGAGGGAGCCCTCTCCTCCACCGGCCCTGCCCCCCACAGCCACTTCCGCTCCAGCTTCTTATCTGCTGGGCCGCCCAGCTCGAAAAGCCACAGCCAACGTCTGCTTCCTCACCAGCACCAACTGCCCACCCTGGGGCATGGAGGGGGGTCGGGTGAGCGCCCCAGGTGCTGGGCCGCCCCCCCCCATGGGCAGTGCAACGCGCCCTCCATCCCTGCCCCTTAGAAAACGAGGCAGAACAAGTGAATGGGCACTCGGGCCCCCTCCTGGAAGTGAACCACTGCCTGGGGCCCAAGGTGATGAGCCCAAGAGCCGTCTGCCCAGGAGCCATGCCGGCCACGCTCCTGAAGGGGCTGGTCCACTGAGCCTCCTTCTCCGACTCTGAGGCCCCTGCCCCGCCCCACACGGGACAGGGCCCAGGTGCCGCCCACGACCTCTGCCCCGGGGAAGCCCGGGGGCGGGGGGGGGGCGGACCCCCGGGAGCCGCCTCAGGCTGTGCGAAGAATGAGGCCAGGACCCCCGGGCCCCAGCCCCACGTCCCACCCTGGCCAGACACAGGAAAGGGCAGGTGCCGGGGCCGGCCGGCACTCGAGGGCACCCCTCCGCGGCCGGAGAGGGCTGGGTGGGCTTCCGGAAGTCCCCTCCCAGGACAGACACGGCCACTCACCTGGACGGGCACCTAGCCCCCCACCTGAGGCGGGGCACCCCCGCGCCACGACGGAAGCAGACTGAGGGAAGAGAAGCGTCGTTAACTGGGTGCCCGAACGATGGGAAAATCAAAGTGAATCAAAGCAGCAGGGATGGCCCGGAGCCGGCCAGGCACTGCAGTGCCTCCCTCCGGGACTGCCGCGCTCGCGGTGCGGACACCTCCTTGGGCGGGTGGGGGACAGGGTGTGGGAAGCCCCTCACCAGGCTGGACACACGGCCCCCCCTCACCCTCTGACATTGCCCCCCCGGGTGGGGCTCCAGGGCCCCCTCTCCTCGTGTAGGTAGTGGCAGTGGGCTCTGCGGGGAAGGTGGGCTCCCTCGGCTTCCCCGGCGCGGTCCAGGCGCCTGGGCAGTGGCCCGCCGCCCACCTGTGTGTGGCTGGTGCTGCTGCAGCTGTCCCTGGGGGAGTGGGCGTGGGATTCTCCTTGGGCCCCAGACCTTTGAAGGGAGGCCGGCCTGGTGGGGAGTTCTCTGGCGGGGGGGGGGGGACAGATGGGAGCCAGGAACCCGGGCCCCCCCCCCCCGTTAGCCGGCTCCAGCTTGGGAGGGAAGCGGGATGGGACTTCAGCGGGGCTGATGGGGTCGGGGCGGGGGCGGGCCGAGCAGGAGAGACCCTGACCACCCAGACTGAAGGGAGGGCCGCTGTCAGCGGTCGGGGAGGACGGTTCCCGTCCCGCGTGGAGGAAACACCGCGGGCTGGTGGTGGGAGGGCACAAGCTGCAGGCGAGGCGGGAGGAAGTTATTGGAAAGTCAAACCGGAATGGTGCGAGGGAGGGCCGGGCCGGCCGGGCAGATGGTTCCTGCTGGGGAAGCGGTGGGCACAGCTGCGGGCCCCTAGCCCGGCCGCTTTATCACGGCGACACAGCTGGCCGAGGGCGCCCTCCCCGCCGCAGCCCCGCGTCACGTGAGGCCCCGCCACCCCCCGCCCCTCGCCAGGGCCACAGCACAGGCTGGCGGCCGGCGAGGGAGAAGGGCCTGGCGCCTTCTGGGGGGACCGGGTCGCAACTCTGAGCGCTCCCGGCCCGCCCTGTCCCGGTCGGGCAAGGCTGCCCCCACCGGTCCCGGACGGTGGCTGTCTCCCGCTCCCGCTCCTGCTCCAGGGCCGAGGAAGGCCCGGCGCGGCCTCTGGCTGCGTGTCCCAGGCCTCCTGTCTGCGGCAGAGCCAGGCCCCTATGTCGGGATCTCGGGGGTCCCAGGAAGAGTGGCACAGGTAAGAGGCTGGGGGGGGGGGCAGCTGGAGCAGGGGGCGGGAGGGCAGGCGACATCACTCAGCTCCCGCCTGGGCCGCTTTGTTGACAGCGTGGCCATGTTGACTCGCCTCAAATATCAACATGCCCCCCTCGCCCACACAGCTGGGACAGGTGGCCCCAGGAGGGCCCGGCAGGGTGCCGAGCCCGAGTCCTGGCCCCACCCAGAGGCACCGGCCTGGCCCCGAGCAGGAGGGGTGTGCTGCGCTCCCCGGCGGGGCCGTGGCTAGACATGGAGGACACGGGGTCCCCTCCTGGGGGTGCCCGAGGGCCACCCTTCCCCAGATTTCATGGGGGAACTGGGGCCAGAGGTGCCAGAATTGACCTGGGGCCTGGAAGCAATCCAGGCAGGACAGTGGGGATGTCCCCCCCCCCACCCCACCCCGGGCCCTCCCAGCTCTGGGGAAGGGACGTAGCTTCCTCTGAGGTCGCCAACCTCAGCACACACATCCTTGGGGCACCCACGGGCCTCACCCCAGGACCCCAGGGCTCAGGGTGCAAGCAGTTGGCTCTGTCCTCAGCCATGGCCACGTGGCCACACTCCAGGGAGCCTTTGAAACCTTCAAGAGCCCAAGTCCCGAGTTTGGGCCTGTCATCTGCAGAGGGATCCTATCCTGAGCAGGCGCAGCAGCAACGCCTGACCTCCAGGGCTCCAGCCACCTACAGATGCCTCGGACTAGAACGCCACTGAGCAGACCCTGGGGTGTGCAGAGCTCACGGCGTGCAGACCCTGGGGTGTGCAGAGCTCGCGGCGTGCAGACCCTGTGGCGTGCAGACCCTGTGGCGTGCAGACCCTGTGGTGTGCAGAGCTCGCGGTGTGCAGACCCTGGGGTGTGCAGAGCTCACAGTATGCAGAAACCCTGTGGTGTGCAGACCCTGTGGTGTGCAGACCCTGGGGTGTGCAGAGCTCGCGGCGTGCAGACCCTGGGGTGTGCAGAGCTCGTGGCGTGCAGACCCTGTGATGTGCAGACCCTGTGATGTGCAGAGCTCACAGTATGCAGAACCCTGTGGTGTGCAGACCCTGTGGTGTGCAGACCCTGTGGTGTGCAGACCCTGTGGTGTGCAGAGCCTGTGGTGTGCAGAGCTCACGGGTGGCAGAGTCTGTGGGTGCAGAGATCACAGTGTGCAGAGCCTGTGGCGTGCAAAGCTCACGGTGTGCAGAGCCCTGTGGTGTGCAGAGCTCGCGGCGTGCAGACCCTGTGGTGTGCAGACCCCTGTGGCGTGCAGCGCTCGCGGTGTGCAGAGCCCTGAGGTGTGCAAAGCTCACAGTGGCAGAGCCTGTGGGTGCAGAGATCACGGTGTGCAGAGCCCTGTGGCGTGCAGAGCTCGCGGCGTGCAGACCCTGTGGCGTGCAGAGCTCACGGTGGCAGAGCCTGTGGGTGCAGAGATCACAGTGTGCAGAGCCTGTGGCGTGCAAAGCTCACGGTGTGCAGAGCCCTGTGGTGTGCAGAGCTCGCGGCGTGCAGACCCTGTGGTGTGCAGAGCCCTGTGGCGTGCAGAGCTCACAGTGGCAGAGCCTGTGGGTGCAGAGATCACAGTGTGCAGAGCCTGTGGCGTGCAAAGCTCACGGTGTGCAGAGCCCTGTGGTGTGCAGAGCCCTGAGGCGTGCAGAGCTCATGGTGGCAGAGCCAGGCTGCTCACACAACAGAATGATATCAGCTTCTCCCTCCCGAGTGGGGTGACTCAGACCCCTGCAGCGAGGGGAGGGGCACCCGCGTGCAGAGTGTGGTGTGGTCATCTTGTGGGTGGACACAGACAGCTGTCCCCTCCCCACTGTGTGGGGTCACATATGCTCCACCCCTCCCTCCTGGGTGGCCTCGGGCCAGCTTTCCGCACTCAGCCTCAGTCTCCTCATGCGTCGGCCAGTGGCCCCCATGTGCCACCGGTGCGGCTTCTCCCTGGCCAGGATGGGGGCAGGAGGTGGCTTTGGGGCACGGAGGAGCGGCGGTGTTTAGGTGGCAGTGATGGGGGGTGTGTCGGGGCCAGGAGATGGCCGTGAATGTTGCTGGGTGCGCAGTGCCCTGTGGCAGCGGGGTTGGTGGGCTGGAGGAGCCCAGAGCTGGCCATCAGCTGAGCCTCTGACAGACCCCCACCCACCCCTTGAAAGTCCCCAAGCCATCCCCTGCTCCTCAAGGACTCTGCAGACTCGCAGGGACCCTGAACTTCCAGAAGTCACCACCAGGGGCAGCGTCACGGGGGCTGGGCTTCGGGGGGGGGAGGGGGGTCCCTCAGCGTGTGCAAACCTTGGAGGCTGGCAGCAGGTGGACTTGAACTGAGGGGCCAGAGTTGCTCCTTGCAGAGCCGAGCTCGGGTGCCCTGGGCCACTTCTGGGGCTGGTGGTAGGGAGGGAAGGGTCTGCCATGATGGCCAGTAGGGCGGGGATCCCTCAGGCCCTCTGAGAGACCCCTCCAGGGACCGAGCGGTCAGTTACTGGCCCCGAAGCACAGAGGGCAGCAGGCAGGCCCGCGAGAGCTTGCAGCGTGGGTTTGTGGAGAGGCTTGGGAGCTCTGGGCTGGGGTGAACTAACCTCTCAGGGCCCCCGCTCCGTCCTGGGTTCCTCATCCACAGTTCAACCAAGCGTGGAGAGAACACATCCTGGGGCCCCTCCCATCCGTCGTGGGCACAGGTGGGTGGCTTCCTCGTCCCCATTCCCTGCCCGGCGCGTGGGCGTGTGCACTGCGGCTTGCTCCTGTCCTTGGCATTGTGAGGATCCGAAAGTCCCCCGGGGGGTGGCAGAGTCCGGGGTGGAGGGTGCCGTGGGGTGCCGTGCGTCGAGGGACGTGAGCACCGTGGAGGTCGGTGCCTCCAGCGTCGTGAGTCTGGTCCGGCACGGGTGTCGAGCAGCGGCTGCACCCCGCTCCGGGGTCCCCCCGCCCTGCGGGAGGGCAGGCCTGCGGCGTGCAGGGGTGGCTGGCCAGGCTCCCGCTGGAGCCTCTGCCTTCGCCAGCCTCTGGTGGCCCCGGGCTGTCTGCGCACGTGGCCCCTCACTCCAGCCCTGGCCTCCACATCCAGGTGGCCACCTCTTCCCCCCCAGACCCCGGGCCTCGCTTCAAGGACGGTGGTCACGGGGCTGGAGCTGCCCTGGCGAGGCTCTCTCCCTCGTCCCTTCGGGGAGGAGCCAGGACCCCTGGCCAGGGGTGGCTCCTCAGCCTGTGGCATGAAGGGGTCAGGCACGGGTGGAGCGTGTCCCTGCAGGGGTCGCGGTGGGTGGTCACCCGGGGGGCCGGCCCAGCATGGTGACAGGGGTGCCCGGCCCCTGCGCCGAAGGCCCCGGCCCGCGCCGCACAGAGCTCCCGCACCGTGCCTTCCCGCAGGCCCACTCACGCCCCCAGTGGGTCCTGGGTCAGGTGGGGGACCCAGGGCCTCCCTGGACCCACGCCCCGGCCATCCTAGCCATCATGGACGACGACACCAAGAGCCCCGGAGGTGCCCACGGGCTCTGCTGCCCCACAGGCAGGACCGAGGCAGATGCGATTGAGGAGTCCAAAAAGAAACGCACGCGTTGCCTGACGCATGGAACTGTCGTCGCGTTGTACATCGCCTCACAATGACAAGGATTTCTTAAAGAGTTAAAAATCAAACTGTCTGCTGAGCCCCAGGCCAGGACGGGGGAGCTGGCCCCAGAGCCCTGCTGGACTGACTGGGGATCCTTGGCCCTGTGACCCTGGGAGCCGCCTGAGGCCTGGGGTCGAGGGCAGCCACGCCGGTCCAAGGAGAGGTGCAGCAGGACAGGCTGACCTGGTCCCAGGATTTCCCCCAGGCTGTAAGCCAGGACACTGGAGGGACAGCCCGGGGCAGTGTGTTCCCAGGAGCCCCCAGAGGATGCTGCTCAGGGGAGGAGGTGGTCGGAAGGCAGGAAGCCTGTGCAGCTCCCCAGCTGGTCCCGGAAGGGCCAGAGGCACCACGCAGCCCAGTGCTGCTGGTCTCTGAGGGGGGCATTGAAACGGGGTGGAAGCCCAGGAAAGGGGCCCTAATGGTCCTCTCCAAAGGGCCCTGGTGCTCCCCCTCTGTGGGGCCCTGGTGCTGCCCCTCTGCGGGGCCCTGGTGCTCCCCCTCAGTGGGACCCTGGTGCTCCCCCCCAGCGGGACCTCCAGCTTAGCAGCCCGGCCCCCGGCTGGGCAGGCTGGAACAACACAGGTGTTCAGCCTGCTCTGAATCAGAAATCCCAAAGCAGATGCTTCCTGACACCCACAGCTGACACCTGGATCAACCATGTCCTAAAGTCCAACTGGTGCCAAGAGCAGGCCTGGTGCCTCCCTAGGGACCTGGCAAGTGTCACCCTGCACTGCTTCTGTGGGCAGAAGTCCTGAGGGACTGGCGAGACACAGAAGGAACTGGGACTCTAGCCTGCCCTGTGGGGCACAGGGCTTCCTCCTCCCCCAAGTCCTGTGTGCAGTTTCTGGGTGCCCGGAAAGCCCCAGCCCTGGGGCCTGGGGAGGGGAGGAACAGGGGTCCTGCACCTGTGTCCAGATGTGGAGCTCCTGCCCTGCGGGGATGACTCCTCCGATGTCTCAGAACGGGCCTTCTGCACACAGCCGGGCAGAGTGTCCCGGGAGCGGGGAGCGGCCAGCTCTGCAGACCCCCGCTGGCCACTGGCCAGAGCGGCGGTGTGGCCTGCAGTCAGGCTGCGAGGCTCCGTGCCCTTTCCGCTCCGCCAAACGTCTTCCGTTCTCTCTACCAGGGGCTCCCCAGAGGTTTCCTGGTCTGCAGTGCAGGGGCTGTCCCTACCTGGGGGCTCCCCAGCAGATAGCACACAGGGGAGAGCCGATGGGAGGATGGCTTCCGGTCAGAAACTGAAACGGCCAGGTGAGCTCCCACCACAGAGGCCCGGGCCCTGCCTACCACAGGCCCACGGACACCTGCAGTCCATCCTGCCTCACCCCCCCACCCCAACAGCAGCGCAGCCAGCAAGTCTCTGCCAGCTCTGCGGCCTCCAGGGCCTACAGACCTTTGGAGGCGGTGACCATAAATCTCCCATGGGGACCTGTGAAGTACACAGCTTTCTCAAGGTCCTCCAAATTCCCTCCATCATTTTAAAACTGAACTGGGGGCCACGCCTCAAGGGGTAGGCCACCCGTCAGGTGAATACACGTGGCAGTGATGACGGTTCCATTGGGTGAAGTAAATGCCGCTGCTGTCTTCTTTCTTGTCCTCCCCAGGGCTGGCTGCTGGGCTGGGTGGCACTCACGTCTGGCTCTTCTCAGACAGGCTGCGGCGGCCCAGCCACAGTTCCCAGACCCAGGGCCCCGGATGGTGGGGACAGCACTAAGGGGCCACGTCTCGATGAGCTCCGGGCAAGCCCCCATCCCCGTGGCTGGTCTTTAGAGTCTGAAATATTTCAGACATACTGGGGAGGGTCCTGCCACAGATGGGATTGGCCGGTTCGCCACGGTCCCCGGCTTCGTCGGGGTCCTTCCCCTTGTTCTTTGTCCCTGTGCGGTCCTCTTCAAGAAGGGGACAAACAAACGCATGAGGCCCACATCTTGGCCTTCGGAGAACGCAGGATATAACCGTTGCCAGTGTGACCCCACGAGCCCAAGCTGCGGCGTGGGGTCCGGGGGCTCAGGTCCTCCTCCCAGCTCAGATGCTGGAAAGATGAAGTTCGAGTGTCGGCAGTGCGCTTGAGATTCTGCAGGCCCCGTAGGTGCAGGAAGGGCAGGCTGGCACTGGTGGGAGCCTGGCGCTGGGCACTTTTACGGGTTCCAGAACCCACGCGGCCTCAAGCCAAGTCCTCGCTGAGGATGGGTTTGGGGATACGGGATGAGCACGGGCAGCCGCCCGCCGTGCTGGCCGGGGGGACGCGCATTCATCTCCCCAGGCTCTGCCCTGCCAGGGGCTCACATCTGTCTAAGCCCCTTGGTACAGGGTGGCAATTCTGCGGCGCCGTTCCAGCTGCCGGCTGTGGCCTGTCCCTAGGCCATGAGTAACTAGGCTAAGATGCATCTCAGGGAGATGAAGGTGGTGGAAAGTCCTAGAATCGAGCAGGCTGGAGGTGCAGGGCCTCCCAGGCCCCGGGGAAGCCCACTCTGCTCCGAGTGGCGCGGGGGAGTTGCCCAGGTGCTCCTTCAAGGCAGGAGGAAGAGGCACACTGCTTTCCCTCTGGTGTGCAGCCCGAGGGGAATTCTGACCTGCGCACTTGGACTCGGCCCTGCTTCTGGGCCCGGGCCTCCCCTTCCACACAGCCTGTGCTCAGCTGTGGTGGGGGAGGGAGCTACAGAAACAGCACGTCAGGGTACGAGTGGAAGCCAGTGGCTCTGCCCGCTTAGGGTGAAAGTTCACGAAACGCTTCACCCAGCCTGACACACGTGACGTCGCTTTGGGTGGATTAAGTAATCCAGTGCCCCCTAGAGTTTTCAGAGGTAGTAGTTAACTGTACCCCACAACCTCACCACTGCAACCCACATATGGACATGCATGAGACATGTACTGGCAGGCGGCACAGGCCTTGTAGATGTGACAGTGCTAAGGAGGAAATATTCAGCACATCTAGTCAGCGTAGCAGAGCAAACATCTGTCTAAACTGGAAGCTGGGAATGATATCTTGGTGAGGATGTCCAATGCAGGACAGACAGATGGTAGATGGACAGGTGGGTGGTGGGATGTACGGATGGATAGATGGACGATAGATGGATGGGTGTGTGGGTAGATGGATGATGGATGGAGGGGTGGGTGGGTAGGTGGATGGATGGATGGATGTTAGATGGATGGAGGGGTGGGTTGGTAGGTTGGTAGATGGATGGATGTTAGATGGATGGAGGGGTGGGTGGGTAGGTGGATGGATGGATGTTAGATGGATGGATGGAGGGGTGGATTGCTGGTGGATGGATGGATGAATGACAGAACTGTCTCTCTTCTGAGGTCAGTGTAGTCTCTGTAGCACAGCAGGGCCCTCATCTCCCATTGCGGGGTGGGAGTTCACAGGGATAAGGCACACACAGCCAGTGTGGCTGGGACAGGCTCCCACCCGGTCCTCCTCTCTGTCCACTCTCTGAGTAGTGAGTTCAAGCTCTCAGCCATTCTGGGGCTTGGTCGGAGGGCTTCCACACAGAAGCCATCCTTGTGGGTCCTGAGGTCTGCCTGGCTACTCCTCTACCAGCACATAGTAGGTGCTTAGAAAATGTCTGCTGAGAGCCTTCTCTTGTCTTATACCTAGTGGTCAGAGGCACTGGTGGGCAAGAAAGACCGAGGAGAAATGGCTGCGAGGGGAGAGCTGTCTTTAAACATCTTAACGCTTTTCTGTTCGTTGGTTTGGGGGTGTTTATTATTGTTTTCTTGTTTTAAGGCAAGGTCTATGTAACCCGGGCTAGCCTTAAACTCTCAATCTTCTTTCCTCAGCCTCCTTAGGGCTAGGATTACAGGAGTACACTGCTACGCCCAACTATAAATCTTACTTGTAAGCTGCATTGTGGATGGGTCCTGCGAACATGACATTACGAGGGGAGAACAGGCACAAAGGCCACATTGCACGATCCCGCTTTGTTATGAAGTGTCAGGAAAGCAGAACCCAGAGCAACAGAAAGTGGGCTTGTGGTCTCCGGGGCCATGAGGGGCCACAGCAGTGATGCTCATTGAGATGGGGCTGGGGACATTGCGTGCGGCCGGCCCACCAGGGACTCCGATGGCCAAGTGTGGACTCGGTGGGATCCTGGGCTCTGCCCCGGGAGCTGATCCCAGGATGCAGAGCCCCGGAGGAGGAGGAGGAGGAGGAGGAGGAGGAGGAGGAGGAGGAGGAGGGAGGAGGAGGAGGAGGAGGGGGAGGGGAGGGGGAGGGGGAGGGGGAGGGGGAGGGGGAGGGGGAGGGGGAGGGGGGGGAGGGGAGGGGGAGGGGGAGGGGGAGGGGGAGGGGGGAGGGGGAGGGGGAGGGGGGGAGGGGAGGAGGAGGAGGAGGAGGAGGAGGAGGAGGAGGAGGAGGAGGAGGAGGAGGAGGAGGAGGAGGAGGCAGAGCTACCTGGGAACCGAGTCCCCCTCTCCCCCAGGGTCACAGCAAGTGGTAAAGGATGCTGTTGGATGCTCCTTCGGCCACACGCACAGAGGCCTGGCCCGTCTCCAGTCAGAGATGCCAGAATGACACTTTCCACAGTAGGGGAAGCTGCCACCCCTGGCACCTCCACCAAAGATACAAATGCCTGATGCCAGGGCGTGCCAAGGATTTTGTGCAAGAGAATTCCTTCCTCTGCCACGTCTGCTACGATCTCCTCCATCTTCAGCCCTCCTGCCCCCCGCAGAACTTCTCCTTCTCTTCCCAGAACAGTTCCCCTCAAGGGCGGCCACACTGCCCTCAGCTTCTCCCCGGGTGTTTCAGCTCCTCAGTTATTTTAGGGCCCCTGGCCACACCCAGAGTCTTCTTCTCCAGAGCTGTGACATGGGGGCTGGCCTGCCTGCTCTGAGGGGCTAAACCCCTGCACTGTGAGCCAGGAGAGCTGGCCCCATGGGGGCCCGCCTTGTCAAAAACAAAACAACAGGGGCTGGGGATATGGCCTAGTGGCAAGAGTGCTTGCCTTGTATACATGAGGCCCTGGGTTCGATTCCCCAGCACCACATATATAGAAAACGGCCAGAAGTGGCGCTGTGGCTCAAGTGGCAGAGTGCTAGCCTTGAGCAAAAAGAAGCCAGGGACAGTGCTCAGGCCCTGAGTCCAAGCCCCAGGACTGGCCAAAACACACACACACACAGACACACACACACACACCACACACACACACACACACACACACACACACAGCAACCCAAGCCAGTGAGGGCACAGACGTGGGCGGGCTCGAGGGGCCAGCGAGGGCACAGACGTGGGGTGCCTGGTGGAGGAGGTGACATCCGGTCTGTTGGCGCCTCCGCCATCATCCCCCCGGCCTCGTGCAGTGAGCCGGTGTGCGCGCCACACACCGTGTGTGCACCGTGTTCCTAGCTGGGCCCCTGTTCCCAAGGGAGGCTTGGGTGATGCCCTGAACGGCCACAACATTACATGGGTGCTGAGCGGGTGTGTGGATTTCTGGAGCGAGTTCTGACTAGGAGCCAGGGATGGAAGCTGGCTCACCCGTGGCTTGTAGCCTCCAGGGGCAGAGGATGGGGCTGTGGGGGAGGAGCCATGGGGGGCAGAGGGGGAGAGGGGGGGTCTGTACCTGGGGCCAGCCCGGGTGGGGGTCTCCTGTGGTTCTGGCTTTCAGCTGGCCCCTACGCTCCAGCCCGCAGCTCAGTGACCCCCACTGTGCCCCTCAGAACTGAACGGGACGCAGCAAATGGCTACTGTGTCTGCCCTGGGTGGGGGTGGGGCACTGCCCTGGGTGGTCACTGATCTCTGAGGTCCCAGGGAGGGCTGGGACACCCTGGGGCAGGATGGCTGGAGGCCCCCTCCCCATGGGTAGGCAGGGTTTCATCAGCATCTCCACCCTCTGCCACACATGCCACCAAGGGAGCCTAGGTCCCGGAGCGTTTATCACGAGATTCTGTTCAGCCTCCAGAGGCCAAAACAAGCCTGTTGCGGGCTGTGGACCAAGCAACAGCCAATCCAGACCCTCCAGGGACCAAGACCTCAGGGTCACCTCCCACATGCCTAGGAGACAGGACTCTGGTGACAGGGCCAGGAAGCAGTGGCATGGGGGGGTCTGTGTGCACACTGTCCCGGGGGCAGTTTGAGGGGGGCTCCTGTCATGGCAAAATGGCATTCAGATTGGCCAGAGGCGGAGGCTTCGGGGAGGGCCCAGAGCGTCTGGGTGATGGCCGGAAATGGCGTGACACACACCCAGATCCTGAGCCGGCCCCATCCCTCAACTCAGGGGCCGTGTCCACCATCCTGGAATGCCAGATGTGTGGTGGTGGGCAGGGCCCTAACTGAGGGCAGGCATGGGGACCTGACAAGCGGGGGGGGGGGGGCGGATGGGGGGAAGGGGGAAGGGAGACATGGGGCTGGGGGTTTGTCCGCTCTCTCAGCCCTGAATGCAATTGGGCAACAATACACACAGGCAAGAAGGAGCCACCTAGGTCCAGTACATCCCTGAACACAGCGACCAGGCGGCCCCTCCCCAGGTGGACCCAGAGGAGGCAGACAGCCCCGGAGCCAGGATGGGGGGTCTGTGTCACTGGCCCACACTGCAGTTCACACTGCAGCGGAGCCAGCTGTTTCCAGGAGGGATTAGCCCATCCCTGTTGTGTCCTTCTGGTCAGACCCCTTCCCACACCCATAGGAAGAAATGGGCCGGAGAGGAGGCAGAATCTGAGGCAGGTGCTCCAGGCAAGGCTGAATCCGGGCCACACGTTGGAGGGGAGCTTGCCCCTCTGGGAAACCCCGAGACTATGTGATTAAGATTCATGGAATGTAGTCAGCAAAACAAACCCAAATGTTTATTTTCCCAGGGGTAAATTATGACTTCAATAGACAGAAATTACGGTCCTGGGCCCTGAATAGCAATGAAAGGCACTGCACCATCTGACGGTCACCGGCATGTCCCGCCTCCATCAGGCATCTTTGATCCCCCAAGTCGGCCCCTCGCCAGCCCAACTCTCCATCTGCTTATCCCCTACATCCGAACCCTCAGTACCCACTGGGCAGTGCCCAGGTCCTCTGGCTTTTTTGCTTGAGTGGGTGCTGGAGGCTTGGGCTGGCTCAGCATGCACTGGCTCTGTCTCTCTCTGTCTGTCTGTCTGTCTGTCTCTCTCTCACACACACACACACACGCACACGCGCGCGTACTGGCTCCCACACACGCACATCCTGGCTCCCACGCACTGGCTTGCATGCCAGCTCTGGCATCGTTCCTTAGTGCTGACCCAGGTCCAACATCCTTGCAGGCAGCAAGAAGGACATGCAACAGAAATATGGGCTATGGCCTTATCCAAGTACCCAGGGCCCAGCGCTTGCTTCTGGTCCTTTCCACTCCCTTTGGCCTCTGGGTACCCAGGCAGGGCAGAGGGGAGGCGGGGAGGCGGGGTCTCCTGCTTTTGCCCCCAGGCATACCCCAGAGACCTGGCTTCCTACTCCCTCCAGCCTCACAACTGGTCACAGAGGCACTGCAGCTGCACAGCACCCTGGGAAGCGAGAGGGGGAGGTGTGGCTGCTCCTGCCCCCCACCCACCTCTCTTTGCAGACCAGCCCCAGCCCCCTGTCTCTCTGTGGCCACCCCTGGGCCTCCATCCTGGGCAGGCACTCTCTCCTCCCCCGTGGGAGGACCAGAGAAGACCACACCTGCCACTTGCGCTCGCATTCCTGCGCCTGGGCAGGGCCCCCCCCTGGCAGCACTGACATGGAGCCCAGCTGTGACTGGCTTGGTGTGTCCCACGTGTGTGCATGCACACCCCAGTCCTGGGGCTTGAGCTCAGGGTCCAGGCACCGTCCTTGAGCTTTTATGCTCAAGGCTAGTGCTCTACCACCAAAGCCACGGCTGCACTTCCAGCTTTTGACTTCCCCGCCTGGGCTGGTTTCAAATCACGAGCCTCAGATCTCAGCCTCCTGGGTGGAAAGGATACAGGCATGACTGGCTTTTGACGAGCTTTGGGGTCTTGCTTTCCCAACTATGGCCGCAGACTCTCCAGAATCCCTTGGTGGAGGGACAGAATGCTTGGGTGTAAATGCAGAGCTCTGGTCCTCAGACCCACCAGTCCTGGCCCAGGAAAGAGACAGGCTGAGGGCAGGGGTGGGGGGTCCCGTGGTGGGCAGTGCTGTGCTGAGACTGGAGGAGCCAGAGACAAAGGAGAAAGGGTCGTGGTGATGATTGATGAGTGGTTATCTATTTTACACTGTGAGGTTTGGTCATCAGTTGTAATACCTTTAAGTATTGAATAACTGGTGTCACACGTGAGCCCTGGCCACTAGGGTCTGGTCCTGGTGGGGCGCTGTCGAGTTTGAGGTCTCTGCCTGGGAGGAGGAGCAGTTATGGCACCTGGCCCAGCTGGGCCGTTGGGAACCCCAGCCAGATGCTCTAAGAGCCTTTAGCACAGCTTTCCTCCTGAGGTCTCCGAGCCAGGCTCAACATCGAACTTCCAGCCTCTCACTTGGCGAAAACAACTCTTAGCTGGAATTCTAGAAGTTTCCACTCTGCATACCACAACACTGAAAGGAGACACATTGATTTGTAGCTGATGTCACTTAAAGCACTGTTTGTGGGACCTGAGTGCCAGCCAGTGGTCACAGTGGCTTCCCTGGGCCCATGTTCCGTCCTGGGCTGCTCACTATATGAGGTGGAGTCTCTGGCTTTCATATTAAAAAACCACAGTAGGAGTGGAATTAACCTCACATTCTTGTTCTGGCAGTAAGTGATATCCATGCATGAATACACAGATTACAAACAAAGAATGCCCCATGATTCTTTTTCGCCAAAAATTGGCTTTTCTATTTAATCATTCTCAAAGTGCACTGCGAATCTACCCTGACTTATTCAGACAGTCCTGGGATTTAAACTCGGGGCCTTGCACTTGCTGGGCAGTCCCTTTACTGCTGGAGCCACTTTACTAGCCTCCCTTTTATGTTGTCGATTTTCAAAAGAAGGCCTTTGATTTATTTCCAGGCCAGCTTGGACTCTAATCCTCCTATGTGTGCTTTCCTGTATCACTGAGATAACAGGCATGCAACTCTTTGCCCAGCTGATGGTCAAAAGGAAAGATCACAAGCTTTTTGGTTTTTTGTTTGTGGTTGTTTTGTTTTGTTTGTTGTTATTTGTATTACCCTATGCTGGTCTTACACCACAGTCTCCCAATCTCTGCCTCCCATGTAGTCACATGATTTATCAGTTGTATCACAGTTCTAATTAAAGTGATAATGGGATCCAAAAGATAAATATTAACACAGGAAAGTATTTACATCTTGACACTGTTTACAGAGTTGGATAGGATAGAGGACTCAAAAGGCTTTCAGAAATAAAAATATGTTAGGACTAAGTTTCTCCTCCTTTTTTAGACTGGATCTGGCTATTTAGCTCAGACTAGCCTTGAAATCTCCATTCTCCTGCCTCAGTTTCCTAAGTGTGCTGGGATCAGATGTGCAGCTTAGAATAAAACTCTGTTGGATGGAGTAGAATTATGCATTAAGGGAGGAAGGGGAGCCATGCAAAAATTTAGTGGTAAAGTAAAAGACTATTTGTGTATGTTTTTTCACCCGCTTATATCCTTTATTATCTACAGATGATGTTTAAAATATCATTTATATCCATACTTTTGTCTTCTGGACTTTTTAAAATTAATAATTTCTAGAGCAATATTGGGTTTAGAGAAAATCTGAGCAGATGCTGGACGTGACTATGCACATATATAATCCTAGCACTTGGGTGATGGAGGGAGGGAGGGAGGAAGGGGCAGAAACTAGAGTTCAGGGACACCTCATTCCATGCACCCCCCCCCATTACTTCTTCACTGGCATGGGTCGTTTATTACAAATGATGAAAGGATGCAATGTATTGTGTTACTGATACATTGTTAACAACCACAGCACACAGTTTATGTTGGGCTTTAGTCTCTGAGTTGAATGTTCTGTGGGTTTGGACATACTGCTTTCACCATGGTAATATCCCACTCTGGTCTAAAGCCCTGTAGCTCTGCCTTACCACCACACCTCCCCCCCCCTCCAGCTCTTTACTGTCCTTTTGCAGAACATCACAGAGGTGGACTTACAGCACGCAGCCTGTCAGATGAGCTTCTTCACTTAGCAATATGCACTTAGGGCTCCTCCGGGTCTTTTCATGGTCTGACAGCTCGTTTCTCTTTATGGATGAGTAATATCCAGTATCTGATGTAGCACAGGTCACGTTCCACCTACTGAAGGATGGCTCCGTGGCTTCTGACTTCAGGCAATTAGGAATAGAGCTGCTATAAACAGTCTCTGGCAGGTTCCGTGAAGGTACAAGCTCTTAACTCACTTAAGTAACACCAAGGAGCAAAAAAGCTGGATTGTGTGTGTGTAGTTAGTATGCCAAAAAAAAAAAAAAGCCCAACAACAACAACACAACAAAACCAACCATGTGCAAAACCCCATTCTGCATTCCCACTGGCAAGCACAGACGAGTTCCTATTGCTCCACAGCCCCCCCGCCCCAGCCACTGGAGCTGTCTGGTGTGGGTCTCAGTCCCTCTAAGAGGTAGGTAGTGGCCTCTCACTGTTTCCATTTGCATTCTTCGGTCATGGGGTGGGACATCCTTCCTTGTACTGAGCCCTTCTTTGAGAGGTGAGCGTTCTGGTCTCTTACTCATTCTAAAGGTGGTTTCTTCCTTCTTTTGTACAGTACTGGAGTTTTAACTTGGGGCTTTGTACTTGACAGGCAGGTGCTCTACTATTGGAGCCACGTCCCAAACCCTTTCCGCTTTATTTTTCAGATAGAGTCTCACTTTCATGCAGGGGCTGGCCTAGACTGCAATCCTCTTATTTATTCTTCCCTTGTAGCTGGGATAGCAGGTTTGCATCACCATGCCCAGCTTTTTCGTAGCTGAGGTCTCACAAACATTTTCCCAAAGGCTGATCTCAAACTGTGATTGTCCGGGCACCCACCTCCTTGTGAGCCAGGACTACAGGCCTGAGACTGTAATGGGCTACCCTGCCCACCTTAAGGGTGATTTCTTTTCTTATGGTTTTCGGGCTGCTAAAAAAATATCTAGAGATAGCCCTTTAGCAGATGTATTCCAACAAATATATTTTCCCAGCCTGTGGCTGGTCTTCTCCTTTCTCTTTTGTGTCTCTTGCAAAGTAGAGTTAACCTTTAGCTAGCCACACCTTATCAATCGGCTAAGTCTACCTTATCAAAATTTCTTCTATAGAGCATGCTTTTTCGGTGCTTTTAAAAACTTTTTTTAATTGTAAAGGCGATGTACAGAGGGGTTATGGTTACATACATTGGGTAATAAGTACATTTCTTTTTGAACAGTGTCACCCCTTTCCTCATTTTCTCCCAAATTGGTGCCTTAACTGTTTGTTTGATTTGTCAGTGGGGTGTGAACTCTGGGCCTGGGTGCCATCCTGAGATTTTTTTGCTCAAGGCTTGCACCCTACCATTTGAGCCACAGCTCCACTTGGGGCTTTTTGTGGCTAACTGGAAATGAGAATCTCGCTGACTCCCCTGCCTGGGATGGCTTTGGACCTCCATCCTCAGATCTCAGGCTCCAGAGTAATTAGGGTTACAGGCTCAAGTCTGGGCCTCCAGCCCTGGCCCCTTTGGACCCACACTCTTCTGTGCAGTGAACTCTAGAGCCTCCACTATTGGAGTACTTGGCCCACACAAGCAGGTGCCGCCCTGAAGCAGGATCGGCACACCGGGAAAACAAAGTTGCTGCACACCTGTGGCCCAATCCGGCCGCAGCCACTGGCTCAAGAGGCCTGGAGGCCGAGGAAGGAGGACTGGAGACTCCAGTCTGGTGGCCCTGGGATGAATGACCCCAGGGGTGGAGGGCAGCTGGTCCTGTCTGCGTCCAGGGGTAGTGCTACATTCCCGAGGGAATTCGGACTGCAAACCTGCGAGGGGGCAATTTTGGGCACACTGCTGGACTTCGTCGTACTTGGGGGGGGGGGGGGTCTCCGTGCGCAGACTGTCACCCGATGAGATGCCAATCGAAGCCGCGATGCTCTGAAGTTCGGGCCCTTCCGCCCCCGCCCCCCCGCCCCAGGACAGTGACCCCGGGACCCACGTGCCCTTGGTGGGACGGAAAGGAGCGGCTCCGCGCTGGCGCGGTCTCGAGCGTCCGGGCTCCGCGGCCGGCCTCTGGGCTCTGGGGCCGGCGGGGCCGGCGGGGCGGCGGGGCCGCGGGCGCACGGACCCCCGCAGAGGCCGGGCCGCTTTGGGCGGACCCGAAGAGGGGCGCTCAGCAAACGCCGGCAAAGCGCGCGCGAAAGCCGGGTCGGTGCGGCGCGGTCCCCGCGGGCGGCCGGGCGCCGCCGAGGCCGAGCGCGCGGCGTGGGGAGCGCGACCCCTGCCGGCCGGCCGGACCCGAGGCGCCCGTCCGCGCGGGCCCGCGGGCGGCCGGGCGGGCGGCCGGGCGGGCGGGCGAGCGGGCCGGGCCGGAGGGCGGGCGGCGGGCGAGGAGGGGCGCCCGCCCCCCGGAGCGGCGAGGCCCGGACGCGGCAGACGCCCGAGGCGGCGGCGGCGGCGGCGGCGCGCCTGGCCCGCGCCCCCTCCGCCCGCCCGCCCGCCCGCCCGCCCGGGGCGCGGCCTGTGAGCGCCGGGAGGCGGCGCAGCCCGGGGCCGCCCGCGCCCCCGCGCCGCCCACGGCCCGCCGCCCGCGCTCCCGGCCCCGGTCCGCGCGCGCCGTCCGCACCCCGCGCCCCGGGAGGCCGCTCGGCCCGGCCCGGCCTCCCCGCGGCCGCTGGGCGCCCCTCGCCCCTCGCCGCCCGCCCCCCCCCTCGGCCGGCCCGGGCTCCTCGCCTCGCCTCCCCTCTCCCCGGCTCCCGCGGCGGCCGGCGCCCCGGGGCGGAGCGCGCCATGGGTGCCGGGCGGGAGGCAGGTGGCGCAGCCGCGGCGGCGGCGGCGGCGAGGGCGGCGGCGGCGGCGGGGCGCGGGAGGCGGGGCCGGGGCGCGCGGCGGGGCGGGGGCCGCGGGGCCCCGTGAGGCGCGCGGCGAGCGCGGCAGCCCAGCCACGGGCGCGCGGCGGACCCGGCGCGGCCGCGGAGGCCGAGACCGCCCGGGCGGCGAGCGCGCTTTGTTCCCGCGCGGGCGGCCGAGCGCCCCGCTGTGGCCCAGGCGGCCGCCCCGCGCCCCGGCCCCGCCGCGCGCCCCGGCCCGCGGCGGCCCCCGCGAGCGACGGAGCGCGGAGCGGGCGCCCCGGAGCCGCCGCCCGCGGAGCCGCGCTGCGACGGAGCCGCCCGCGGACGTCGGATCCCCGGCTCCCCCGGACTCCCGGGCCCCGGACCTCCGGACCGTAAGTGCCGCGTCCGCCCGTCTCCGGGTCCCGGGTCCCGGGTCCGCGCCGCCGCCGCTCGGAGCGCTCGCCCCCTCCCCACTTCACAAAGTTGGTGCTCGGCCCCGGCGCCTGGCCCTGACCCCCCCCCCCCAGGTGAGCCCGGGGTGGGGTGAAACTCGAGGCGGGCGCTGGGCGGCGCGGGGTCCTCGGACAAAGGCTCACGGCCGGCCGAGGTGGAAGGAGGGTCCGCGGCGGCCCCCCTCGCGCCCCCTCGGGCTCGCCGGGATCCTCGGAGCTGCCGTCCCGGCCCGGCCCGGGTGGTCCGCGGCCGCGCGTCTCTCCAGGGTCCTCCCCTGACGGGGCGGGGTCCGTGACCGCCAGCCAGGTGCCCCGGCCGCGCCCGGGCTCCGAGCTTCCCTCCGCCTTTGGGAACTGTCCATCTGTGGCCGAGCCAGGCGGTGGGAACAGCCGGGCGGGAGGTGTGAGGCGAGCGCAGGGACAGATGGCTGGAAATTCAGCCCCAGTCGGGCTGACTGAGGTGAAGCAGAAGGCAGCCAGGCTGGTGACGCGCTCCGAGCTGCTGGGCGCTAAACGCGGCCCTGAACTTGGTGTGTGGGGGGCTCCCAAACACACCAGACCCGAGCCGGTGGAGACCCCTGTGTCCCCTCCACTCTTTGGACGAGGCCGACTGGCTGCCCAGAGCCCAGAGCCGAGAACAGTTCCTTTGGAACCTCATCAGTCTTCGCTCTTGTCTGCGGAGTTGACGGAGTGCCATCGGCCCGGTCCTGTGGCCCTGTGGCCCTGTGGCCAGGGTGCCCCTTCACGATGTCTGTCTCCAGACTCAGAAGCAGGAGGTTCCTAGGGTCAAGGAGTGGCTGGATTCAGAGGGGCCAGCGCTTCGCCTGGCATTGCCCTTGTAAGCTGCTGAGACCCCAGGCCCTGGTTGCAGGGCCACCCTTGGGCTGCGTTTTCCTGTGGGAGGAAAGGGCAGGAAGGCCCGGCGGGGGAGGGGGCCTGGCCGCACCTGGAAGGCAGGGGCAGGGAACACACTGGGGTTGCACCTCACCCCACCCGCTGCTTCTGGATGTGGAAGCCAGGAAAGTTGTTTGGCTGTGGCTGGAAAAAGCAGCTGCTGGCTAGGGGGGGCTCTGCTCTGCTCTGAGCGCTGTACCTGCGAGGCTGCTCTCTTTGGGACTGTTGCCCGGCTGTGTGGCCACTCCTGGGCATTGAAAGGGAAACGCAGAGGGCAGAGAGCACATAGAACAGATGTGGCGCTGGCTGCTCCCCGAGAGCCAGACCGACCCAGGGAGGGAGGGTACCACCCGAAGACCAATTTTCTGGCGGAATCAGCCTCACAGGAGGTGCTGTGACCTGCGTGAGATTGAGGGAAGGAGGGTCATGTGACTGGTGCCTGGTGCCGGAGCTGTTATTCCCACGCGTGGGGATTCCGGCGTGGGGGCCCCTTCAGGCCTGCCCCAGGACACTCTGGGGCTGCCACCCACCTGCGCCTCGGGCCCTGAGCTCTTCCTCTGCTACCCAGCTATCCACATAATGGAGTCACCACCTCCAGAAAGCCTCTCTGATTTGGCTTCACATATTTTCATGTCTGCATGACTGGAAGAAATTAATTTTCCTTCCTGTAGAGAGAAAGGATCTGGAGACGTTGGTTGGCCAGGTCACTGCTCTGCATCCAAGTGGGCAGGGCTCCTCTGGGAGGCCGGGAGGGTACAAATGGCGGGGCATTTCCCGCCACCTTCTGGAATCGTCTTGGGGCCTCCAGCTGGTCTCCGCACTGGCTGCACCATAAGCAGGATGAGTTGGGGGTGGGGTTCTGATTCATCCTCAGCCTCCTACGCTCCAGGGTAGCAGGATGATGGTTGAATTCAATTGATCTGAATTTCCTCTCCAGACAGGGGGCGAGAACCACCCCCAGTGTGTGTGGATGTGAGCACACACACACACACACACGTGCTCAGCCTTGAGCATGGGGAGGAGTGGGTGCGCAGTTGGCACGGCGTTGGGGGGCCCTTGGAGGGGGACTGGCGTCTCCGCTCAGCTGCCCTGGCTGAGCGGTGCCGTGTCTTCTCTGAGTCTGCCTGCTCCACTCACGGCCTTCTTGAACGGGGCCGCCACCGTCATCCTCACGCTCACTGGCCTGTCAGATCCCTGGGGTCACCTGCAAAGGAGCCGGGACTTTCCCCCGTCAGCTGCTAAGAGAGCCACAGGGCGAGTGACCACGAGCCTGAGATGCGGCCTCCCGCTGTCTGTGCCTGGTGGTCTTCGTGGCTGGCTGCTCCTCAGCGGCCTTAGAGCCCTGAGTGCAGCCAAGGTGGCTGAGAGGTGGCCAGAGGTCAGTGCAACAGATGTGGGAGCCCTCCCCTCAGCTGCCACTGGCAGGTGGGGTACAGCTGTCCCCAACCGTCAAGCCCACCTGGGCAGGGGCAGTCGGAAGACCGGACCCTTTTCCTGTCCACTCGTGCAGGCTCCAGGCCACCCATCCCAGCTGTCCCCTCCTTCCCCGCGCTGGGGAGGGGGATTGGTAAGACCCTTTAGGAAGGTGCGTGCCAGTGGATAACCCCTATAATCCTAGTTACTTAGAAGGCTGAGACTGGAAGGACCAGGGTTCAAGGCCAGTCTGGGCAGGGAAGTTCGCAAGACCCCTTCTCAGCCACTGTCTGGACGCGGTGTGCACCCTTGCTTTCCCAGCTACCTGAGATCTGGATGATCGGTTTCAGGCCACCCAGGCAGAAGAGCCCGTAGGACTCCGTTTCCGTGGAAGAAGCTGAATGTGTGGCACAAGCCTGTCCTCTCACTGGGAAGCAGAAAATGAGAAGATCAGCTAGGCCGCTGGCTCGCGCCTGCCATCTCAGCTACTCGGGAAACTGAGATCTGAGGATCGCGTTCAAAGCCAGCCCGGGCGGGAAAGTCTGTGAGACTCTGATCTCCACTAAATCACCAAAAAAATCAGAAGTGCAGCTGTGGCTCAAAGTGGTAGAGTGCTAGCCTCAAGCAAAATTGCTCAGGGACAATACCCAGGCCTTGAATTCAAGCCCAGGACTGACAAAGAAAGGAAAGAAAAGAAACTACAATAATCAAAGTTCTGGTGCACACCTAGGCAGACAGTGAGCCCCTATCTCAGAAATAACTGGTGCAAAAAGGGCTGGTGATATGGCTCTGTGGTAGAGAGCATCTGCCTAGCCAGCGTAAGGCCCCAGTTCAAACCTCAGTAACACACACACACACACACACACACACACTCACACTAGAAGCCACTCGCATCTGTGTCTTGGCTGTTTGAGCAGACAGTACCTGCTCTTGGTAGAATCTGTGACCAGGTGGTGGGTGATGTCACCTCCTAGGCCCTGAACTCTGGAAGTGTCTTTGTGGCTGCTGCTCTTGCTGAATGAAGCTGGCCCCAGGTAGTGTTTGCCATCATCTTCCCATCCCTGAGCAAATGTTGATTGAACAGCTACTCCAAGCTGTGCAGGGGGCCAAATAATAACCATCCAGGGACAGGTAGACTCACGCAGGGGCCCTGGGCCTAGACAGGCTCAGTGCCTGCATGCTTACCTCAGTCTGTGGTAACTTGGGAGCATTTGCTCTGTCGCCCTACTTTCCACGCTCAGATCCGTGGCTTGCTGTGTGGCCAGCAGCCTTGCACTGCTGCCTGTATGCACCGGAGACTAGATAGTCACTGAACTTCCCTCTGAGGTCTGGCTTGCGCACACACCCACAGTGGGGACCCCAGTGTCCATCCAAGGAGGGGGGCTGTTATAGAGGCCATCAGAGGGTCCGGAAGGGCCAGGGCCCTTCCCACAAGAGTATTCGTGATCTGGGCTACACTAGACAAACCCCACAACTCTCCTGGTCAAAGTGAGGAAACCTCACTCTGCTTCTGAGGTTCCCCAGGCTTGGACTCCCCGTGCTGATTCCACATGGCAGGGAACAAAGGGCAGACAGCCCACCCTTCACCAAGAGCACAAGTGCAGTGCCAGGAGGGCCTTGGTGGGGGAGAGCCCTGCAGGGGAGGCGGCGGCGGGCTAGGGGGAGAGGCGGGCGGGCAGAGCCCGGGGGATGGGGTGGGATCCGGAAAGTGCTGGACACTGGCTTCTGGTTGCCCGTTCTGACTCCTCAGCCAGCCCTCACTGGGGAGCCCCTGGCTGGGGGCTGGACGGGGACCTGCCCCAGTCAGCTTCAGCCCTGCCCGGCCATTCTCTGTCACTTGTGGGACCTTGAGGCAGGCCAGGTGTCAGAGGGAAGGGAATGGAAGGTGAATTTGTCTGTCATCAGAAAGCTGTCCCTGTGGGCCACGGTGCCAGCGGCACTGCCTGTGGCTCTCGGCAGGCTCCAGCTTCCCGCCGTGCTTTTCCGTACTCTCCATGCTCACTCTCAGCTCCACAGGGCTGGGTTTGCCCGTAGGGGGACCTGGCATGCTCGGAGCCTCTCAGACGGCCCCTAGGCTGCAACCAAGACGTGGCAGGTATTTACTCAGGCAAGAAGCCGCCACACAGGAGGCCCAGATGGGAGATAGGCCTGTAGGTCAGGAGCCCCCCCTCCTCGTTTCCCCAATGGCCTTGTGTGACAGGTGGTACTCAGGAGGAGGCCTCACCCCGGTTCTGACTCCAGGAGCATCCAGGAGAGTTAGGGTGAAGCCAGCTGGCAGAGGAAATTGCCCTGTCTAGGAGGATCTGCTCTCCCGGGTGGGGAGGCCCCCCTGCCCAGCCCTGGAGCCCCCTCCCTGTCCTCAGAAAGTCAGGAGGGAGAGGGCTGGCGCGCTGGCTTCTGAGCCCCACCTGAACTTGAACCCCCTCTTTCTGCAGGTTCAGGGCCTTCTCTTCACTCCTGTGTCAAATGTGAACTGCAGTCTCAAGGGCATCTCAAGGGTACCTACCTCGTCAGGTTGTGATGAGGTGCCTCTGCTGGGGGCCACAGCTCATGGACACCAGTGCAGGTGTGGCTGCCCTCTCTGGAGGATACTCTGTGGCACCCCCGGGGCCATGGCAGGTCTGGGCATCTGGTGGTTGAACTCAGATGCTCCCTTCTTCTTCCCATTGGCCCCACACTAGAAGCTTGATGCCCGCATTCCAGCATGTGGCTTCATTCCCCAGCCCAGCCCAGCCCAGCCCCTGCCCCCACCCTGGGGATGGCCAGCAAGCTGGAAGTCACACCGAGGGGCTGGGTACCCTATCCCAGAGGGGGAGCTGAGGCAGAATCCTACCGGGAGGTCAGGGCTGGCTTCAAAGCCACAGTAGAGCCCCCGGCAGTGGGTGGGGACTCTGCAGCCTACCTCTTCCCTGAGCAGGGATAGCATTTAGTCTGAGTGCTGCTGCGTTCTTTGCAGGCTGGTGTTTGGTGTGGTACAAGGCCCTGGCAGAGCTGCTCTGGGTTTTTAAGAAGGTTTTGGGCTGGACAGCAGGCAGGGGGAAGAGAGAGAGAGAGAGATCTGCCTACTCTGACCACACACACTGGCATCTGTGTCTACCAGCCAGGCGCTGGGCCTCAGCCAAACCAGTAAAACACCACCTCTGCCCTTCACACCACACTCCCCAGCTCATCTCTGCCCAGGCCCTCCATCTCTACAGCTGTTGTGCAGAGCGGGTGCTGCCCGCAGGACTCCCCTGTTCTCCCGCGTCTTGTCCCCCTGCCTGCTCTCTGGGCCGAGTGTCTTCGTCCTGGGAGGTGGGATGGCCCAGTGGGATTTGTGAGGCTGGCGCAGAGCCCGAGGCAGGCGCACGGTGGGGCCGGCAGGGTCTCTGGCCCTGCGGAGGTGATCTTGTGTTCCCCCCTTAGCCTCACTGAGCAGACTGCCTACTAGCCACGCTGAACAAGGGGAAAGGAGACCAGCAAAATGGATTTTACAGTGTATTTTATTTAATCCAGTATTTATACAAAAGTGATCATTTTCAGCCAGGCACTTGTGGCTCACACCTATAATTCTAACTATTCAGGAGGCTGATGGATATCTGAGGCTGGTCCAAGCCAGCCTGGTCAGGAGAGTTCGTAAGACTTATGTCCAATTAACCACCCCAAAGCCAGAAGTGGTGCTGTGGCTCAAGTGGTAGAGCACCATCCTTTAGCAGAGAAGCTTAGAAACAGTGCCCGGGCTCTGAGTTCAAGGGCCAGGAGGGCTCTGGGCTCCATCCAGAGTCCTGGAGAGGGCAGGGTCCCTGGGCTACACTGAGGAGGGCCCACCCTGAGGAGATCTTTGTGGGACGGCGGGAGGGCATGCAGTTCCAGACCCAGCACAGAGGGCAGGGCCGGGGCAGAAAGGCCTGCGGCTGTTTGTGCACCTCTGGGTGGTGGCAGTCCAGTAGAGGAGACATCTCCAGTTCTCACTCTGCAACCCTGGCTCTCCTGAGCCCCCTGCACCGGGCCAGGACAGCTGTGCTGTTGGTACACGTTCAAACCAGAGGCGGCTCCTCTCCAGGGCTCCTGGGTCCCCGTGGTGGCTGTGCCCGTGGGCTCGGATGAGGTGGCAAGGGCAGCGTGCCGCGGGAGCGCCCGGAGGGGGCTCTGTCCACGGACGGCCACGCGGAGCCTCTGGAGCCCTCCTGTGCACACGGGCGTGTGGAGCACAGAGGGTGGGGACTTCTTCACTCCGCGCCGCCTCCAGGGTCGTCTGTGTTGGGCCACGTGCTGGTTTTTTATGGATGGATGATACTCCACTGTGTGGAGGGACAGGCGACCTTTTGTGTGTCCATCTGCTGGTGGACGCTGGCGGTGCCCGCCCTCCTCTCCCCTCCACCATTGCGAACACGGTGCGGGTTTGCATGGGCATGTGTTTACTGCTCCGGGCAGGTTCCTAGAGGAGGACTTCCTGGGTCTCAGGGCCACCGGCCTGTCCCCGGCTTGGACAGCCCGCGAGCCCTTCCCCAGGTGGTGATGCCTGGCCAGGTGGTGAGTGCAGCCCAAGGCCCTGCTGGCTGGGGGCCAGCTGCCGGGGCCCAGGGAGGTTGTTTGGACAGCGGCCTTCTCAGCCTGCAAGCTGTCACTGTATTTGATCCCACAGGCGTCACTGGTTTCCCAGCCCTTCTCTTGGCTTGAGCTCCCTGCCCCTGCCCCTGCCCATGCTCGCCAGGTCTGTTTTACCTAGACAGCCAGAGGGGCTCCTTCAAGGCCGGTCACTTTCCTCCAGGAGGAGAACTGAGCTGTGGCTCCCGGGGCCACGGGGCCCCTCCTGCTGCCCAGCATTTGCTCTGTGCGGCCTGCCTCGCCCTCCGCTCACTCGGGGCCTTTGCACAGCTGCTTCTGCCACCTGGAATGCTCTCTCCCAGTGTGTGCACGGCTCCTCTCACCCTCTCCTGCAGATCATGCTCCAGTGTCACATCCCAGGGGCCCCTGCCCACCTGCCCTCCTGCCCTAGGCTCCACAGCCCTTTTCCTCTTGCACTGGGCAGCTTCTTTCTGTGTTTGTGCTCATCTCCCCTTCCGCAGCCTCTCCAAGGGCTGGGCTGTCCACTTGTGCGCTTGTCCCCATCAGGGCAAAGGCGGGCTGTCTGCTTGTCCCCATCAGGGCAAAGGTAGATTTGTCCGCTTGTCCCCACTGGGCAAAGGTAGATCTGTCCGCTTGTCCCCACTGGGCAAAGGTGGGTTGTCTGCTTGTCCCCACTGGGCAAAGGTAGATTTGTCCGCTTGTCCCCACTGGGCAAAGGCGGGCTGTCCGTTTGTCCCCTCTGGGCAAAGGTAGATTTGTCCGCTTGTCCCCACTGGGCAAAGGTAGATCTGTCCGCTTGTCCCCACTGGGCAAAGGTGGGTTGTCTGCTTGTCCCCACTGGGCAAAGGTAGATTTGTCCGCTTGTCCCCACTGGGCAAAGGCGGGCTGTCCGTTTGTCCCCACTGGGCAAAGGTAGATTTGTCCGCTTGTCCCCACTGGGCAAAGGTAGATCGGTCCGCTTGTCCCCTCTGGGCAAAGGCGGGCTGTCGGCTTGTCCTCAGGGGCCGCGTCCGCTGCAGGCCGGGGTGGCCGTCGCTGCTGGCTTTGGGGTGCCCTGTTGCTGCTGGGGAGGTCATTTGAGCAGCCTGTGAGCTGCCACCCTATCTGCCTCCACGCAGCCCCCTCCCCACCATTTCTTCCAGCCTAGTGTGGCCCTGGGTCTCACTCAAAGGGTCAGCTAGGTATTTGGGCCTAGGAGGCAGCTTGGGGCTGCGCTGGGCCATCTGTCTCCAACCTGGAGTCCTTTCATTCCCTTCCAGAAACAACCCTAGAAAAGAAAGTCCATACCACGCCCCCCCAGCTCCTGCAGCCCCCCAGCCCCCCGCACCATCACAGAGCCTCACCTTCCACGTGTGGAGAAGACGCCGCCCGGCCCTCCCACCCTGAGAATCCCAGGGGGTGCAGCTAGGACCCTGGGATACAGCATGGCCCGGTTCCTCCACGGGGGGGGGGGGTCCCCACGCGGGGGGGTCCTGGATGGCACTGGACATGCCAGGGGACCCTGGTGGGAGGTTCTTGCGTCAGGGCCACAATGACCTCAGTAGCTCTGCAGCCTTCCCAGCCTCAGTTTCTCCAGCTATGCGTGGGAGGTTTTTCCCTAGCCCAGAGCTTTCCCTCGGGGAAGGAGGGGGCTCCCCTCCCTGGGTTGTTGTGACTGAGCAAGCCTCACCCTACATCTCCTGGGGCTCCGGGGGACCATTTGGTGGAATGAGTCAAAACACCCAGAAGGCTCCTGCTTGGGAGGCAGAGCTGGCTCTGCGTCTCCCCCAGAGCAGCTGCCGCCCCAGCTGCGGCAGCGCCAGCGCCAGCGCCTGGCCCATCTGCCCGCCTGGCTCCTTCCCAAGACGGGGACGGGGAGAGGACCCAGGGCGGGCAGGAAACGCACCCTTCACCTGCCGCGGGTGGGCCTTCCCACCTCACCCGGGGCCCGGGAGGCCGGGGCGGTGGCGGTGAGACGCCAGGCAGGCTCCCCCGGCTGGGAGGCCGCCCTGCTGGCACCGAGCGGACGGTGTGGGCCGCGAGGAGCCCGGACACGGCCGCCGCGTCCTCCATCCTCGCTCGGTCCAGGACGGCCCACCCCCATCCCACGGCCTCGCCTGCCCATGGGGGGGGCGCTCTGGCCCTGGTGGGGGCGTGCCGAGCACTCCCCTGGGCTCCCTCGCCCAGCCTGCCTGTCGCGGTGGCTCCCGTGTGCCTGCGGGGCCGGGGCGTCCCCACGGTGGTCATCTCTGGGCTGGGGCGTCCCCACGGTGGTCGTGGCTGGGCCGGGGCGTCCCCACGGTGGTCGTCTCTGAGCCGGGGCGTCCCCACGGTGGTCGTCTCTGGGCCGGGGCGTCCCCACGGTGGTCATCTCTGAGCCGGGGCGTCCCCACGGTGGTCGTCTCTGGGCCGGGGCGTCCCCACGGTGGTCGTCTCTGAGCCGGGGCGTCCCCACGGTGGTCGTGGCCAGGCCGGGGCGTCCCCACGGTGGTCGTCTCTGAGCCGGGGCGTCCCCACGGTGGTCGTGGCCGGGCCGGGGCGTCCCCACGGTGGTCATGGCCGGGCCGGGGCGTCCCCACGGTGGTCATGGCCGGGCCGGGGCGTCCCCACGGTGGTCGTCTCTGAGCCGGGGCGTCCCCACGGTGGTCGTCTCTGAGCTGGGCCGTCCCCACAGTGGTCGTCTCTGAGCCGGGGCGTCCCCATGGTGGTCTTCTCTGAGCCGGGGCGTCCCCACGGTGGTCATGGCCGGGCCGGGGTGTCCCCACGGTGGTTGTCTCTGGGCCGGGGCATCCCCACGGTGGTCGTGGCCGGGCCAGGGCGTCCCCACGGTGGTCGTGGCCGGGCCGGGGCGTCCCCACGGTGGTCTTCTCTGAGCCGGGGCGTCCCCACGGTGGTCGTGGCCGGGCCGGGGCGTCCCCACGGTGGTCGTGGCTGGGGTGTCCCCACGGTGGTCGTCTCTGAGCCGGGGCGTCCCCACGGTGGTCGTGGCCGGGCCGGGGCGTCCCCACGGTGGTCGTGGCCGGGGCGTCCCCACGGTGGTCGTGGCCGGGCCGGGGCGTCCCCACGGTGGTCGTGGCCGGGCCGGGGCGTCCCCACGGTGGTCGTGGCCGGGCCGGGGTGTCCCCACGGTGGTCGTCTCTGAGCCGGGGCGTCCCCACGGTGGTCGTCTCTGAGCCGGGGCGTCCCCACGGTGGTCGTGGCCGGGCCGGGGCGTCCCCACGGTGGTCGTGGCCGGGGTGTCCCCACGGTGGTCGTCTCTGAGCCGGGGCGTCCCCACGGTGGTCGTGGCTGGGGCGTCCCCACGGTGGTCGTCTCTGAGCCGGGGTGTCCCCACGGTGGTCGTCTCTGAGCCGGGGCGTCCCCACGGTGGTCGTCTCTGAGCCGGGGCGTCCCCACGGTGGTCGTCTCTGAGCCGGGGCGTCCCCACGGTGGTCGTCTCTGAGCCGGGGCGTCCCCACGGTGGTTGTGGCCGGGCCGGGGCGTCCCCACGGTGGTCGTCTCTGAGCCGGGGCGTCCCCACGGTGGTTGTCTCTGAGCCGGGGCGTCCCCATGGTGGTCGTCTCTGAGCCGGGCGTCCCCATGGTGGTCGTCTCTGAGCCGGGGTGTCCCCACGGTGGTCGTGGCTGGGCCGGGGCGTCCCCACGGTGGTCGTCGCTGAGCTGGGGCGTCCCCACGGTGGTCATCTCTGGGCCGGGGTGTCCCCACGGTGGTCGTCTCTGAGCTGGGGCGTCCCCACGGTGGTCATGGCCGGGGCGTCCCCACGGTGGTTGTCTCTGAGCCGGGGCGTCCCCAGGGTGGTCGTGGCCGGGGCGTCCCCACGGTGGTCGTCTCTGAGCTGGGGCGTCCCCACGGTGGTCGTCTCTGGGCCGGGGCGTCCCCATGGTGGTCGTGGCTGGGCCGGGGCGTCCCCACGGTGGTCATCTCTGGGCCGGGGTGTCCCCACGGTGGTCGTGGCCGGGCCGGGGTGTCCCCACGGTGGTCGTCTCTGAGCCGGGGCGTCCCCACGGTGGTCGTCTCTGGGCCGGGGCGTCCCCATGGTGGTCGTGGCTGGGCCGGGGCGTCCCCATGGTGGTCGTGGCTGGGCCGGGGCGTCCCCACGGTGGTCGTCTCTGAGCCGGGGCGTCCCCACGGTGGTCGTCTCTGAGCCGGGGTGTCCCCACGGTGGTCGTCTCTGAGCTGGGGCGTCCCCATGGTGGTCATCTCTGAGCTGGGGCGTCCCCACGGTGGTCGTCTCTGAGCCGGGGCGTCCCCACGGTGGTCGTGGCCGGGCCGGGGCGTCCCCACGGTGGTCGTGGCCGGGCCGGGGCCGTCCCCGAGTCTGCCCAGGTGTGCTCTGAACCGAGGGCCCTGTGCCTGCCCCAGCGGGGCGCCTCGGGAGGAGCCACGGCCGTGGCAGTGCCCTCCGCAGGGCGCCTCGGGACGGGCCCAGCACGGAGCCCACGCTGGCCTGCCTTGCCCGTGCGGGCCTCCGCTCACCTCTGTCCACTCTGACCCAGGCCTGCCCCTGCCCCTTAGGGGACCCCTGGGTGCATGTGCTTCGCACTAGGGACTGGAGTCCCGAGCACCGGGGGTCCCGTCGGGCCGCGGCCGCGGCCACGGCAGGAGGAACCAGGACCTCCACCCCTTGGGCCTGGGCCGCCCCAGCCAGGCCTGAGCCAGTCACACTTGGGGGCGGTGCGGTTGTCCCGGCAGGACCGGGAGGTCCCGGCTGGGCTGCAGGGCCTCGGCCCAGACCCCCACCCAGGGAGAGGCTGGGAAGAGGCACCCACTTGGCAGCCAGATCAGGAAATCCCGACTGGCAGGCTGCCACCAACCCCTGCCACCCTGCGCCATCACCAGCCACACGGATCCTTGCCAGACGGGGGAGGGGCGGGGCTCTCGGAGCCCCGGCTCCACACCACCCTTGCTGCTGCCTGCGTGTAATTAACAGAGTAATTAAAAACAGGATGAGTTAATTGGTATTCATTTATGTGGCAGATGTTTTTAATTGAGGCAGGAAACAATTTACCTGTTTACATAAACAATGGCAAAGGCAGCCTTGTAAAACACATTTAAAAAAAATATATATATATATATGTTTCCCTCCCCTTGCCTAAAGAGAAGAATGGAAATGGCTTGGTCTCCCCTGCCTGGGCCTGGCCGCTTCCAGAAGAGCCAGAGCAGCGGGAGGGCAGGGCGCCCGCCCGCCCGCCGGGAGGAAGCATCTGTGGGCAGGGCTCCCTTCCAGGCCAGGCTGTTTCCTTAAATTCAAGAAAGGATGTGCTGGTTCCCAGGCCCTGCTGGGAGTGACGGCCTTTCCCGGGGACGGAGGCCACGAGGCCAGGGGCTGGGCTAGGCCCCGGCCCGGGCTAACCCCACCCCGGCTGGCAGGCGGGCTTCCCTTCCCTCCCTGCTGTCCCGAGGCCGCCCCACGCCACGCGTGTGGAGACGGAGGTCGAGGTGAAGCGGGGCTCACGGGGCAGGTCTCCCCGCCACAGCCACGGCTCAGGAACTCGGTAGCCACCCAGAGGCGGCAGTGCAGGACTGAGCACAGGGTGGGCTGGGAAATCTCTGGGTTGCACTGGGCGGACGAGCGGAACCGTGGAGCAGCTCGACTTGCAGGCACTTGGTCTTGTGTTTTCCTCAAAAGAGTAAATGTGAACGGGATTTTATCTACACAGAAACATCTGGCCCGCACAGGAACTGCCGCGGGGGTGACCGGTTCCACGGTTGGGCCGCTGTCCCTTGTACCTTTCGCTCTGGAGTGTTGAAGGAGCTGGCTTGCCTGGCAGGCACCCTGGCCCAGAGCCAGGCCGCCCAGCTTGCTCAGCCTCAGCTTCCTTGCCTACAAAGCAGGTCAGAGAAGGTGCCAGGCAGATGACATGTTTGAAATGGACTTTGCCCCACCGCCGGGGGCCTGGGAACCCTGAGGCTCTCGTGAAGTCTGCCTGAGAGAGCCTGGACTTCACAAGACCTACAAGTGGGACAGCTCCCTGAGGAGAGAATGGAATGTTCCAGAACTCACCAAGGAAGACCCCCAGCCCAGGATGGTAGCAATGCGTGCTCTGAGCCCCCAGGCTGGGACTCCAGAATGAGGAGAACAGCCATAAGGTACAGTACAGTACCTTGCAGTACAGTAACGTGAGGCCACCCTACTTCAGGCCTCTCCAGAGTCCAGGGCTAAAGTTGGAAGTCAACATGGATTTTGAAGGTCAGCAGGGGCCGCCGAGCTGGGGACGAGCCTGTGGACTTGAAGGTCAGCAAGGGCCGCCGAGCTGGGGACGAGCCTGTAGGACTTGGAGCACAAGTTCTGCACGGTAGCTGAGTGACACGGAGTTCCCAGGGCACATGGCCAGGGCCCCCGCTCTTTGGAGGAGAACGTGAGCCTCCGGCCCGACAGGATGGGGTGCACGTGGGTGCCCTCTGTGTGTCAGGCATGTTCTGTGTGTGCCAAGTGTCGCATGTGCCCCACGTCTGGATGACATGGTGCGGGAGCTCTCTCACACATTCTGTGTTAACTAACCAAGTCCCTGGCTCTCACTTAGCATTCATAGGCGTGGTACAATGTTGTTGTTTTAAATTTTGGCATCGTTCCTCGGGGGCCTCAAGGTGAAGTGCAGCAATTTGCGCTTTTTAAACGATTAACAGCACCGAGCACTGGCTGAGCCCTGGGTGGCACCTTGCCGCCAGCAGAAGCCGGTCCTGCCGCGGGGCCCTGGCTGGACCCGCCCGCCACATCTCCGCACACCCGGTTCTGTCTGGGGCGGTGAGAGGCTGTGGCATCTTCACGCCAGGCTCCTCCTTTGCCCATCTCGGCCTGAAGGATTCTCATCCAGGCCTTTCTCGGGGCAGCGGCCGGGAGCAGGGAGCGCCTGGGGTTCCTCCCATCTGTTCTTTTTTTTTTTTTTTTTAATTTTGCAATAATGAATCTGTTTACTGGCCATGTGTTGTTCCTGTCTGGACATCTGCCTGCTGCCCAAGCAGGGCCCTGAGCAGGGCACGCTCACTGCCGGGCTGTGAGCTGAGCTCTGCTGGTGAGCGGCTTGCACCTGAAAATAGCTGGAGGAAGGGGAGGAGCCCCCGCCCCCCCCCCACGGGCTTCTCTGAGGCAGCTGCTGCTCCACGCCAGCCGAGAAGCCCCGCGCCCACAGGGCCACCTGCGGCGAGTCCTCAGGTCACACCCTGCATTAGGCCCGCACGCCCACACTAGAGAAGACCGGTTAGGACGTGGAGTAACACCTGCATGCACATATGCGCGCGTGTGCCCTCTCACCGTGCACTCCTGCAAGTGTGTGTGCGTGTGTACACACCGCATGGGTACACACACTCAGTGCAAGCACACGTTAAGGTTCATGGGTGAACATGCACATGCACGAACCAGGGTGCACTCCAGCCTGCACACCGGTGGGCCCATGCCCTGTGTGTGCACATGTCCACGCACGTGTGCACTCATTTGTGTGCACACGTATGTGCACGCCACCACACCCATGCATACACTTCAGTACATCCGTACATATGAACGCATGTGCTCAGTGCACACTATCACAGCGCGCGTGATATCTTCATGCACATCCACATGCGCACACTTGTGCAGACTGTACCCTCATACTTGAATGTCCACCTACATGCACTCCTCCCTGCAGGCTGGTTTCCTGTACCCTGTCTGAGGCTCTGTCCATCTACTCTCCACCCCCCACCCACCTTCCCATCTACTCTCCATCCCCCCACCCATCTACCCTCCATCACCCCCACCGACCTTCCCATCTACTCTCCACCCCCCACCCACCTTCCCGTCTACTCTCCATCCCCCCACCCATCTACCCTCCATCCCCCCCACCGACCTTCCCATCTACTCTCCACCCCCCACCCACCCTCCCATCTACCCGCCATCCCCCTCCCACCTTCCCATCTACTCTCCATCCCCCCACCCACCTTCCCATCTACCCTCCATCCCCCCACCCACCTTCCCATCTACTCTCCATCCCCCTCCCACCTTCCCATCTACTCTCCATCCCCCCACCCATCTACCACCCCCCACCCACCTTCCCATCTACCCTCCATCCCCGCACCCACCTTCCCATCTACTCTCCATCCCCCCACCCATCTACCACCCCCCACCCACCTTCCCATCTACCCTCCATCCCCGCACCCACCTTCCCATCTACTCTCCATCCCCCCACCCATCTACCACCCCCCACCCACCTTCCCATCTACCCTCCATCCCCCCACCCACCTTCCCATCTACTCTCCATCCCCCTCCCACCTTCCCATCTACTCTCCATCCCCCCACCCATCTACCACCCCCCACCCACCTTCCCATCTACCCTCCATCCCCGCACCCACCTTCCCATCTACTCTCCATCCCCCCACCCACCTTCCCATCTACCCTCCATCCCCCCACCCACCTTCCCATCTACCCTCCATCCCCCACCCACCTTCCCATCTACCCTCCATCCCCCCACCCACCTTCCCATCTACTCTCCATCCCCCCACCCACCTTCCCATCTACTCTCCATCCCCCCACCCACCTTCCCATCTACCCTCCATCCCCCACCCACCTTCCCACCTACTCTCCATCCCCCCACCCACCTTCCCATCTACTCTCCACCCCCCACCCACCTTCCCATCTACCCTCCATCCCCCACCCACCTTCCCATCTACCCTCCATCCCCCCACCCACCTTCCCACCTACTCTCCATCCCCCCACCCACCTTCCCATCTACCCTCCATCCCCCCACCCATCTACCCTCCATCCCCCCCACCCACCTTCCCACCTACTCTCCATCCCCCTCCTACCCTCCCATCTACCCGCCATCCCCCCACCCACCTTCCCATCTACCCTCCATCCCCTACCCACCTTCCCATCTACCCTCCATCCCCCACCCACCTTCCCATCTACTCTCCATCCCCCACCCACCTTCCCATCTACCCTCCACCCCCCACCCACCTTCCCATCTACTCTCCACCCCCACCCACCTTCCCATCTACTCTCCATCCCCCACCCACCTTCCCATCTACTCTCCATCCCCCCACCCACCTTCCCATCTACTCTCCATCCCCCCACCCATCTACCACCCTCCACCCACCTTCCCATCTACTCTCCATCCCCCACCCACCCTCCCATCTACCCTCCATCCCCCCACCCACCTTCCCATCTACTCTCCACCCCCCACCCACCTTCCCATCTACTCTCCATCCCCCCACCCATCTACCACCCTCCACCCACCTTCCCATCTACCCTCCATGGCCCACCCACCTTCCCATCTACCCTCCATCCCCCCACCCACCTTCCCATCTACTCACCATCCCCCCACCCACCTTCCCATCTACCCTCCATCCCCCCACCCACCTTCCCATCTACCCTCCATCCCCCACCCACCTTCCCATCTACTCTCCACCCCCCACCCACCTTCCTATCTACTCTCCATCCCCCACCCACCTTCCCATCTACTCTCCATCCCCCACCCACCTTCCCATCTACCCTCCATCCCCCCACCCACCTTCCCATCTACTCTCCACCCCCCACCCACCTTCCCATCTACCCTCCATCCCCCCACCCACCTTCCCATCTACTCTCCACCCCCCACCCACCTTCCCATCTACCCTCCATCCCCCCACCCACCTTCCCATCTACCCTCCATCCCCCCACCCACCTTCCCATCTACTCTCCACCCCCCACCCACCTTCCCATCTACTCTCCATCCCCCACCCACCTTCCCATCTACCCTCCATCCCCCCACCCACCTTCCCATCTACTCTCCACCCCCCACCCACCTTCCCATCTACCCTCCATCCCCTCACCCACCTTCCCATCTACCCTCCACCCCCCACCCACCTTCCCATCTACCCCCCATCCCCCCACCCACCTTCCCATCTACCCTCCATCCCCCCACCCACCTTCCCATCTACCCTCCATCCCCCCACCCACCTTCCCATCTACCCTCCATCCCCCCACCCACCTTCCCATCTACCCTCCATCCCCCCACCCACCTTCCCATCTACTCTCCATCCCCCCACCCACCTTCCCATCTACCCTCCATCCCCCCACCCATCTACTCACCATCCCCCCACCCACCTTCCCATCTACTCTCCACCCCCCACCCACCTTCCCATCTACTCACCATCCTCCACCCACCTTCCCATCTACTCTCCACCCCCCACCCACCTTCCCATCTACTCACCATCCTCCCACCCATCTACCACCCTCCACCCACCTTCCCGTTCACCCTCGCAACTACTCATTCATTTACCCATTTGCCTATCTACCACCCATATAGACATACACCCTCCCGCCTGTCCTTCCACTAATCGTCACACCTGCCGCCCGTCCATCACCCAGCCCTCTGAGCCCTCCTCTTCCCCCTCCTCCCAGCCCACCTTCCGCCCACCTGCCTGGGCATTCCCCGCCACTGGTTGTCACTGTCATTCATGCTCAGCAAGCGGTGCCAGTGTGCAGATGGTGGCTTCCTGGTGGCCCTGGTGCATGGGCGTGGGGGTCTGGGAGGGGACCAGATGATACCCCACGACTTCCAGAGTGCTGGCTCCAGTGCCGAGCGGAGGTCCCTCTCACCGCCCCTCCCCAGCCTGGCAGCCGCCCCTGGCAGCGGCAGCCCAGATGGCAGCCGCCTCCCTCCCAGCTCTCAGGGAGTTTTTGGCTGCGCAGCCCCAGCAGCTGGGCGAGGAATGTGCTTCCTTTGAGCGCCAGCCACAGGGTGAACAGACCCTGGACATCTGGATTCCATTTGCAGCCCTTTGCGAAGCATGGAAGGTTTTCATTCCAGCCGCTCCGAGCTTCCTGCCTGCTCTTGCATTTTAACTCTGGCCGGCCCCGGGTCCTGTGAACATTGCACTCCAGGCGCCGTCACGGGGCCTAGGGCCAGGGCATCTTCGGTTGTAGCTTCAAGCTCTGGAGCCGAACCAAAGCAGGGATCTTGTTCAGAAATGCAGACAGGAAAGCACCACTGCTGACTGCCTCCTACCTGGGAGTGCCACGGTGGGCTGCTTGCCGCCCTTTCCCGTGTGCGTGTTTACATCCTCATGAAGGTGCGCACTTTGTCCCCACAGGGGTCTGCTCAGGCTCCCTTTGCCCTTGTGGCACATGGTGTTCTGTGACATGCTTGTGAGAAAAGGGACAACCTAGGTACAAGCCACACAGTCAGACAGACAGCTTGCAGTGCATGTGCACTTGGAAACCTAGGCCCACTCAATAAACACTGCTCCCCGGATCCCAGGCCCCTCAGATCCAAGCCCCCCTCCCAGATCACAGGACCCCTGATCCCAGATCACAGGCCCCTGACCCCAGCCCCCCCCCAGATCCCAAGCTTCCCTGATCCCAGACCCCCCAGATCCCAGCCCCCCCGATCCCAGCTCCCCCAGATCCCAGGACCCCCTGATCCCAGCCCCCCCAGATCCCAGGACCCCTGACCCCAGCCCCCCCCCCAGATCCCAAGCTTCCCTGATCCTAGACCCCCAGATCCCAGGACCCCTGATCCCAGCCCCCCCAGATCCCAGGCCTCTGTAGATCCCAGGCCCCCTGATCCCACCCCCCCACCAGATCCCAGGCTTCCCTGATCCCAGCCCCCCAGATCCCAGGCCCCCTCATCCCAGCCCCCCCCCACAGATCCCAGGCCCCCCTAGGTTTCCTGGTCCCAGCTGCCCCAGATCCCAGCCCTCCCAGATCCCAGGCCTTTGTATATCCCAGAGCCACCCCCCCAGATCCCAGGCCCCCAGATCCCAGCCCTCCCAGATCCCAGGCCTCTGTATATCCCAGGGCTCCCCCAGATCCCAGGCCCCCCAAATCCCAGCCCTCCCAGATCACCCATCATGTGAGCCTGCAAATGGACTCTCGTATTTGTGAGGAAGGTCTGTGCTGTGCTTGGTTGTGTTTCCTGTCATTGCTGTACTATTCCGCCGTGTGGACATGCCACAGTGCAAGCCTTCTCGCCACCCTCCGGCCATCCAGGAAGTCGCTATGCTGAAGTGTCCTGTGAGTATCCTCCTTCTCTGATCTTGAGGCAGGGGGCCGCTGGTTCTCTAGGGAGGGCGTCACTGCCACGGGCTGAGCGTGCAGGCTGTCACATACTGGGCAGCGTGGGCCTCCAGTGGGACGTGACCCACGGCGGCGGCGGTTCACGGCTCCCCCAGGCCCCTGGGGATGGTCCTGCCTGTCCTCCGCATGTCCCTCCGTGAGCTGTGCTGCGCCGAGCAGCCCGTCAGGCAAGGCCCGTGCGCGTCACGGTTCTCCCCTTCAGGGATGCCCCCGGTACAGTTACTTGGTGGAATGGGAGGCAGGGCCTTGGTGTTCAAGGCCGGCTGCGGGGGGAGGGGGGCCCGGGCCCCCACTGTCCTCCGCGAGGCCGCTGCCTCTGTGGGCGTCTGCGGCCCTCTCCCAGGTATTCCAGGACCCTAACTCCCCGAGCCTCTGCCTGGCGCTGCTGCATCCCAGCCCCTCCTCACCTTGGGCCGCGACGCGACGACCTTTGTTCCCCGGCTCGTGTCCCTGCGGGCGGGCTCCGCGTGAGACCGGAGCGCGCCCACGCCGGCAGCGTGAGGGCCCGCCCCGCCGCCGGTACCCTCGTGTGTCCCGTGTTCCTGCAGGCCCCGAGAGCGTTCGCCGAGGGCCCCCGCGTCACGTCCCCCCGCCCCACTGACCGAAGCCCACCGCGGCCCACCTGGAAATCTGCTCCCCGCTCTGCCTCTCCGTGCACAGAGCCGTGGCGGTGCGGCCAGAGGCCTTGGGTTCGGGCCGGCAAATGGGATGCCACGATTCCACGGGGAGGGAGCCAAGCCCGTGTGCGCCGAGCGCCGGCCACGGGACAGGCAGGGTGCACAGGCGAGGGCGAGGAGCCCGCAGAACCGTGCCGCGTACAGGGGGAGCCGCGGGCGGGGCTCCCCGGCAGAGCCTGGGCCTGGCAGGGGCGGCAGAGGACGCTGGCAGGCTGGGCAGCGAGTCTCCTCTGCACACCCAGGGTCAGCGTTCTGCCTTAGAGGACAAGCAGTGAGGATGACAGCTCGGGTACCGGGGCTCTCTGAAGGAGGTGAGGCGGTGAAGCGCGCAGCGTGGACGGAAGAGGCGGGGGAGGAGATGTCTGGAAGTGTGTGCTATGGACGGAAGAGGCGAGGGCGGACAGGTCTCCGGGGAGGAGCCGGTGAGCCAGCCCTGACCCGTGCGGAGACACCTTGCAGAGATCGTCGTGAATGTTCCTGCAGGTACAAAGGCCGCGGGAAGTCAGGACAGCCCTGGACAGGGGCCGAACGGCAGCTGTGTGGTTGGCGTAGCTAGAGCCAGAAGGCATGGAGGGAAGCCTCCCCACCTACCGTCATCCGCTGGGCCCTCGTGCCAGTGGGCAGTGTTGTTCCATCTTTCTTTCTCTGATGAGTCTGGGGCAGCTCTAGGGTAGAGCAGGTCAGAGGTGTGCCTCGGGCCCCTGCCCCTGCTATGCCACACGGCCGGCCCCCTGCCCACTCTGTGCTGAGCCTTCCGGGCCCCGGAGATGGAGGAGGCCCAGCTCTGGCCTCTCACAGCGGGTACCGGCTTTACAAAGCCCTTTTGTGGCCACTGACTCAACTCCTTGCCCCTCAACGTGCCCAGAATCACAGTCACACTGCGGGAAGAGCACTGTTGCCATGGAAACCTGCTGGCTGTCAGCGCCCCTCTGTGCAGGCCCAGGGATTCTGAAGTCCCTCCCCAGGTGGCCCCACGCCGGGCAGCAGCGGTGGGCGGCGGGTTAACGGGCACGGGAGTGGTCAGTCCTGGGCCAGGCCTCTGAGGACAGGGAAGGGCTGGGTGGGCGGAATCTGGCCTCAGCTCTGAGTCCCCGTGGGGGCGGGCAGGAGCATGGCCTGACCCATGTGGAGGCAATACGAATCCTTTATTTTTGTATTATTCCTGGTTCATCTCGGCGGAGGCCAGATGGAAACCAGATGTGGAAGCCACTGCAGGGGCATCTGGGACTTGTTAGGGCTGTACCGCCCCAGCCCCCTCCCAGGGCCTGAGGGATCAAAGACGACCCAGCCTGGGCTGGGGCAGGGCAGGGAGGGGCATGGCCCCATCGGACCACTCCCCGACCCTGGAGCCGCCAGAGGGAGCCTCGGGCTCCTCAGGCTCCTCAGGCTCTTGCATGGCCCTGGCCGGGGCCCCAGGGGGCCCCCAGTCCCGAGTGACCCCTGACTGGAGGTCCTGGCCTATTTCCCTCTGACTTAGGCCTCCCACACTGAAGGAGGGGCTCCACAAGTGTGGTGCCCCAAAGTCTGTCGATGGAGAAATGGCGCCTGACTCCATGAGCCTCCCCCTCCCCCAGGACCCCAGAAGCTGTGGCTGGACCTTGGGGGCTCAGGGGAGGAGACCCCAAAGCCGAGCCCTGGAGCAGGCCCTGTGACTGTCAGGCAGGGAGGGCCTTCCATGTAGGAACCGTTCAGCGAGGCTTGTCCACGTGTGTTACTCGACTGCCGTGGGCTGGGCATGCAGCTAACTTCACCGGATGCTTCCGCACATCCTCGCAGCAGCCCCCATCCTGCAGTGCCAGCGTCTCGTCTTGGGGTTATAAAGCCAGAAGGCCCACACAAGACCCTAGCATCCAGGCTGTGTCTACCCTGCAGGGCCTGAGGTCCCAGTGTTGAAGGAAGGGCCCCACCCTCCAGGGAGCCGTGGCTGTCCAGAGGATGATGTCCCAGTGCTCAGTGTCAGTGTCACAGTGTCAGGACAGTGTCCCCCTCCTGTTGTCTGGAAAGACCTACAGGACTCCCTGAAGCTGTGTGACTTTGCTTGTGCTGCTTTGTTTGACACCCTTGACAACACCGCATTTGTTTTATTGTGGAAGGGGGCATTTGCTTGCATTGGCCTTCAGCTTGTGAGGGTGTCAGGGATTTGGCTTTGGATCTGGTAGGGTTTCAAGGTCTCTGGATGGCAGATGGTATACAAATGATGATGGATGGATGGGTGGGTTGGTGAATGGATGGATAGATAGATGGATGAGTGGATGGATAGATGGACGAATGGATGGATGGATGGGTGGATGGGTGCGTGAATGGATGGATAGATGAGTGGATGGATGGATGGGTAGATGGGTGGATGGATGGGTGGGTGGATGGATGGATGGATGGGTGGATAGGTGCATGAATGGATGGATAGATGAGTGGATGGATGGATGGGTAGATGGGCAGATGGATGGATGGATAGATGGGCGGATGGATGGATGGATGGATGGATGGGTGGGTGGATGGATGCATGAATGGATGGATAGATGAGTGGATGGATGGATGGGTAGATGGGCAGATGGATGGATGGATGGATGGGTGGATGGATGCATGAATGGATGGATAGATGAGTGGATGGATGGATGGACAGATGGGTAGATGGATGGATGGGTGGGTAGGTGGATGGATGGGTGGATGGGTATGTGAATGGATGGATAGATGAGTGGATGGATGGATGGGTAGATGGGCAGATGGATGGATGGATAGATGAGTGGATGGATGGGTAGATGGGCAGATGGATGGATGGATAGATGGGCGGATGGATGGATGGATGGATGGATGGGTGGGTAGATGGATGCATGAATGGATGGATAGATGAGTGGATGGATGGATGGGTAGATGGGCAGATGGATGGATGGATGGGTGGATGGATGCATGAATGGATGGATAGATGAGTGGATGGATGGATGGATAGATGGGCAGATGGATGGATGGGTGGGTAGGTGGATGGATGGGTGGATGGGTATGTGAATGGATGGATAGATGAGTGGATGGATGGGTAGATGGGCAGATGGATGGATGGATGGATGGGTGGGTAGATGGATGGATGCATGAATGGATGGATAGATGAGTGGATGGATGGATGGACAGATGGGCAGATGGATGGATGGGTGGGTAGGTGGATGGATGGGTGGATGGGTATGTGAATGGATGGATAGATGAGTGGATGGATGGATGGGTAGATGGGCAGATGGATGGATGGATAGATGAGTGGATGGATGGGTAGATGGGCAGATGGATGGATGGATGGATGGGTGGGTAGATGGATGGATGCATGAATGGATGGATAGATGAGTGGATGGATGGATGGGTACATGGAAGGATGGATGGGTACATGGAAATATGAGAATACTGGCAGGGACATCTCATGGCTAGTGGGTGTCAACACTGATGCCAGGCAGTCCTGTGGAGCTGTGGTCTCTGACAGCTCCACTTTTGAGTCTTTCCACCTTTCCCTTTGTAGTCATGTCACCCACTGGGGAGAAGCAGGCGCCCTGGGCCATGCTGGAGGTGATGGTTGGTAGGTAGTGGGAGGTGGGGGTACATGGAAACAGGCCAGGCGGGTGCCTGGGCGGGTTGCACACAGCTCAGAGTGCCACAGAGGGGGGTTCAGAACTGTGAAAGAAATAGGGGACACAGTGGACTTGGACATCGAGGTCCCTGGGAGAAAGAGGGGCCCACACCCCCTTGCCGATGTGTGTCTGGGCCTCAGTTTCCACATCTGGAAAGCAGGAAAGATCTTCAGCAGGTGGTGGTGATGCAAGGCAGTGAGGTCATTGATGCCCAGCTGGGCAGGCGTGGAGAATGCTGTGTCCTTCCCCTGGCAAGGCCACCACAGGACTTGCTGAAGGGTCTACTGAGGTTGGTTGCTGAGGGCTAGAGGGCTGAGCTAGGTCACCCCACACCAGGCAGCTCCTGCCACTGCCACAGACCTTAAGGAAAGGGGTGGCTCTGGAACGACACCCGGGGCTGGGCAGTCTTCTGTTAGAAGTGTCTCCCTGGGTTCTCCGGATCGTAACGAGTACTGGCTGAGTGCCTGGTGCGCTTGCAGGGGCTAGGATGCATTTATAAGCAGCACACCCAGAGTTGGACCTCTTGGAGCTGACGTGCAGGGGGTGCTCTGGAAGGAGATAGGAAAGCAACTCCAGAGAAAGGTGGGGAGGCTGTAGGTTCTCTGAGAAAGGTGTGGCAAAGACATGGAGTAAAACCGAACACAGGCCTGACACTCTTGCCAGGGAACCAGCTAGTGCAAAGGCCCTGAGGCAGGAGAGGCTGAGGCTGTAGGAGGGAGAGGGTGAGTGGTAAGGGTAGAGGGGGCAGCTAGCTCTGAGGGGCAGGGACACCCCATGTCCTGGGGCTGGGGGCTGACCCCACCAACTCCTGGGTGATGGAGCACTGTATTGTAATCCAGCCGAGCACACAGGCTAGAGCTCGGCGAGTGGGACTCCATGCCCCTTGCCCAGCGTGTGGTATGTCGGTGAGCTCATCTGTCCTAGAGACCGTCTCTGCCCGGCAGTCTCTCCCAGAAAGACACCCCTGTTACACGGTTCAAGAACAAGAGCCCTCCTCCGCGCGGCGCCGCTGTCCTGACAGCCCGGCCACCGGTGGGGCAGGGTGCTGTGCCTTGCCTTCCTCCTGGCTCACGAGGGTGGAAACCGAGGCTCCCCGTGACGGTCGTGGGGTTCCCTGCCCTCCTTTTTCGTCCCGTAGCTTCCTTCCACGGTGGCCCTTCTGGGGCTCGCTGTTGACACAGGAAGTGCGGCCGGGCTGGGCTGCCCGGAGCCTCCTGGGGAGAGGGGGGCCCCAGAACCCGCTCTGAGAGTGCTGGGCTGTGGCCAGTTCCCAGCTGGGAGGGCAGGCTGGGAACCACAGCGGACAGGGACAGTGATGGATGGCGTGGCCTGTTCCGGCACATTCTGCGTTCTTTCCCACCAGCTCCTCTGGCCTCGGAGAGCGGAATCCTCAGCGGCCGGCTTGGCCTTGGCTGGGAGCGGGACCCTGTCCGGGGAATGAGGTTCCCGGGGCCTGGGAGAGGCTCTGGGGAGTGGGGAGGGGCTGGGACCGCAGTGAGGCCTTGGGGCCTTGGAGGGGGCTCTGCTTCCTTGGTGGGGTCCCGGGTGCCACCGAGTGAGTAAGGACTTCGCCCTGTCACCTCCCAGCCCCTGCAGGGCACACACTCAGCGCCTCCTCGTTTACACAGGGGAAAAGCAAGGCTCAGAAGCATGAGGGGCCCTGTCCCAGGCCCCCCCACCAGGAACACTCAAATGAGACAACACCAACAGGACTCCTGGGGTCCTCTCCACCATGGGCAGCCATGACCACAAGTCCCCGTGTCCCCTGAGGCCTCCAGTCCCCGTGTCCCCTGCCTGTGGCCTCCAGTCCCCGTGTCCCCTGCAGCCTTGAGCCCGCCTCAGTTTGAATCCAGAGGGGCGCACGTTTGCAGGGCCCAGAGTCCTGACGGCATCCAGAATCTTGGACACTTGGAAGACGGTGGGGCCCGCTAGAGGCAACGCCACGTCCTGGGTGGGATCCGGGGCCCGTGTGTCCCTGTGGCCCCGGTCAGGCAGCACTCCCCCCGTGCCTGGCCGTCCCTGCAGATGTGCCGTGAGCAGCGTCAGGACTACATGAGTGGCATTAACGTGGGCTGGCGGCAGGGGCTCACGCCTGGAATCCTACCTGCTCAGGAGGCTGAGCGCTGAGGATGGTGATTTGAAGCCAGCCCGGGCAGGAAAGCCCACGAGACTCGCACGTCCACATTAAGAAAAAGAAAAAGGCTGAAGTGCAGCTGTGGCTCAAATGGTAGCGCATTAGCCTTGAGTAAAAAAAGCGTTCATACCCTGATACACACACACGCACGCACGCACGCACGCACACGCAGTGCCCCACTGCTCCCCGGGCACCAGCAAAGCATAGTTCCCTCCCTTCGGGGTCTGGAGTGACATGCACACGGGGTAGTACCCCAGAAGCACGTGCGGGGGGACCGCCACGGTGATCGCGGGGCCGCAGCCACCAGTCCCAGCACCGGTCAGCCCGGGGCCTGGCCACTCGACAAGCATGGCCAGGATCAGTGTCCAGTGTCAGCCCCTGGCCTGGCTGCGTGCCTCTCCCACCCCCCACGCCTCACACCACTCTGGGATTTATCTCCGTTTGCTTGTTTTGCTCAGTTCTCAGGGTTCTAGAGTAGCGGGGTGCCCTGTAACCTACGGCCGGCCTGGCCTTTGAGACGCTTCCAGTCCTGCCCACACCCTCTAGGCCTGTCCCTCCCCCCGCCCAAGGTCAGCCTGGACGAGTGAAGCGCCGCTGAGGACAGGCCTGCTCCCCACAGGGGCGGCCGGCCACGTTTGCCTTCTTTGGTTGTCACCGCGACCGGCCGCCCTCCCCGCAGACAGGCGTGGCGCTGACAGGTCCCCACAGCTGCAGCTCCACGTGCGCCGGGCCGTCAGCGTTGGGACGGGCGGGGGAGGGGAGGGGCCGGGCGCGGCGGGGGGAGGGGCCGAGGCCCAGCTGGGGACAGCAGGTGCCGCGGCCCGGGTGGCTTCCGCGCTCCCGGCCCGGCCCCTTCCCGAGGGCACGGTGGGCAGGGCCGGGCTGTCCATCAGCGTGCGAGGCCGGGCACATCCTCCACCGCTCTGGGACAGGGGAGTGGGATCCGGCGGCGTCCGCGTCGTGTTTAGCACGGAAGGGCGGCGGACGCCTCCTCTGCTCACCGCACCGGCGCCCGGGAGCCTGGAGCTGCCCGTGTTGGCAGACAGCGTGCTCCAGGAGTGGGGAGCAGGGTAGGAAGACCCGAGGGGCGACACCCACCGTCACGCGGCAGTGGCTCCCACGCCCTCTCCTTCGTCCCCCCTCTGGATGCGGAGCCATGTGGTTTACTGCAGGTGGTTGACACCTAGGAGCTCGGTCACGGGACATGTTCCCCTCCCAGCCCGGTGCTGGCTGACCTGACGCCGAGCAAAAGGGGCAGGCGGGCCAGGGCCCGCAGCGCCTCCCGCTCCAAGGAGTCGGCCCGTGGCCCTAGAACAACCTCGGTGGGCTCTGGCCCACCCAGTCGTCGCTCTACCCTGGCCGAGGTCATCTCCTTCCTTGCCCTCTCTCCTTTCACCTGACCTCGAGCAGAGCTTCTCGGGCTTTGGGACCTGCCACTGACCTGTGGCCACACTTCAGGGGCCAGACCCAGGCCCCCCCAAAATCTGCACCCGCCCCCTTCCTCTGGAGTTGTGCAGGTCACAATCCAAGTGGTTAAAAGACTGGTTGTCTAGGGCTGGGAACATGGCCTAGTGGCAAGAGTGCTTGCCTCCTATACATGAAGCCCTGGGTTCAGTTCCCCAGCACCACATATATAGGAAATGGCCAGAAGTGGCGCTGTGGCTCAAGTGGCAGAGTGCTAGCCTTGAGCAAAAAGAAGCCAGGGACAGTGCTCAGGCCCTGAGTTCAAGGCCCAGGACTGGCCAAAAAAAAAAAAAAGACTGGTTGTCTGGATTATGGCTCAGGTGGTAGAGTGCCTGCCTGGCAAACTGGAGGCCCGGAGCTTAAACCCCAGCACTGCCCCAGTGGAGGGTCCATGGCCCAAGGCCTCCTGCTGCCCCGACAGGGGCGGACAGTGGAAGCACAGCACTGGCTGTGGAGACACGGGCTTTCCATCCCAGACCCCAGGGGCTGGGAGTAGGGAGGCCAGGTGTGAGAGCCTGCCTCAAGGACACCCAGGTGCTCCCTGCTCTGCAGAAAACCAGCTGGGGCTCAGAGCGCCCCGTTCACAGCAGGGCCCGAGCCTGCTCGGCCAGCCCACCTGACCCGCTGGCCCAAGGTCACCTTTGGCTCGGCTCTGACCAGCATCACCTGCAGGGGATATCAGCCACTGGCGAAGACACCTGGGGCTTCCACAGCCTTGGGAGGGCCGGGGACGAGCCCGCGTAGGCCTCCGAAGCTCCAGCCCCTGCCCAGCAGTGGGCGGTGGTGGGCTGGCTCTGCCCGCAGCTGCCTCTCTGACTCTCTCTTCTTCCAGAGGACAGGCCGGAGAAGGTCGCAGCGATGCCTGACTCCCCAGCTGAGGTGAAGACGCAGCCCAGGTCCACGCCCCCCAGCATGCCACCCCCCGCCGCCCGCCACGGCCCAGGGAGCCTCGCGACCCCCCTCCTTCACGCCTCACGCACGTGAGTGGCTCCGAGGCCGGGGACTGCACGGAACCCTGCGGAATCTTCCGCTGCCCGGCTGTGTCAGCCTCCCTCCGTGGCCCGGGTTCCCAGCCCAAGGGTGGGCTGGCTTGGTTCCTGCCGCACAGCCACTGCGAATAGATGGCATCGGCCGCCAGGGGGCCAGGAGCCCCAGTGGAGTCGGCCACGCTCTACACCTGCCACGTTTTGGAGGCACAGGGATGCCCTCCTCAAACCCAGGACAGAGTCACTGAAGAGGGAGCCGAAGCTCGGAGGGAGGGGTCCCCCGAGGCAGCGCCGCCTGGAGGGTTCAGCCTGGGGACCGCCAGGCCTTGGTGGGGAGCTCTGAGGGCTGGAGGGGGGTGAGGGCTGGAGGGGGCTCTTGGGGTTGGAGGGGGCTGTGTGGTTTGGAGGTGTCTGTGTTGGTTGGAGGGGGGCTCTTGGGGTTGGAGGGGGCTCTTAGGGTTGGAGGGGAGCTCTTGGGGTTGGAGGGGGGCTCTTGGGGTTGGAGGGGGCTCAGGGTTGGAGGGGGGCTCTTAGGGTTGGAGGGGGCTCTTAGGGTTGGAGTGGTCTCTTGGGGTTGGAGGGGGCTCTTGGGGTTGGAGGGGGCTCTTAGGGTTGGAGGGGGGCCCTTGGGGTTGGAGGGGGCTCTTGGGGTTGGAGGGGGCTCTTGGGGTTGGAGGGGGCTCTTAGGGTTGGAGGGGTCTCTTGGGATTGGAGGGGGCTCAGGGTTGGAGGGGGGCTCTTAGGGTTGGAGGGGGCTCTTAGGGTTGGAGTGGTCTCTTGGGGTTGGAGGGGGCTCTTGGGGTTGGAGGGGGCTCTTAGGGTTGGAGGGGTCTCTTGGGGTTGGATGGGGGGCTCTTGGGGTTGGAGGGGGGCTCTTGGGGTTGGAGGGGGCTCTTAGGGTTGGAGGGGTGCTCTTAGGGTTGGAGGGGTGCTCTTGGGGTTGGAGGGGGCTCTTAGGGTTGGAGGGGGCTCTTAGGGTTGGAGGGGGGCTTTTAGGGTTGGAGGGGTGCTCTTGGCGTTGGAGGGGGCTCTTAGGGTTGGAGGGGGGCTCTTAGGGTTGGAGGGGTGCTCTTGGGGTTGGAGGGGGCTCTTAGGGTTGGAGGGGTCTCTTGTGGTTGGATGGGGGGGCTCTTGGGGTTGGAGGTGGCTCTTAGAGTTGGGGGGGCTCTGGGGTTGGAGGGGGGCTCTTAGGGTTGGAGGGGGCTCTTAGGGTTGGAGGGGAGCTCTTGGGGTTGGAGGGGGGCTCTTAGGGTTGGAGGGGGCTCTTGGGGTTGGAGGTGGCTCTTGGGGTTGGAGGGGGCTCTTGGGGTTGGTGGGGGCTCTTGGGGTTGGAGGGGGCTCTTAGGGTTGGAGGGGGCTCTTGGGGTTGGAGGGGTCTCTTGGGGTTGGAGGGGGCTCTTGCGGTTGGAGGTGTCTGTGTGGTTTGGAGGTGTCTGTGTTGGTTGGAGGGGGCTCTTAGGGTTGGAGGGGGCTCTTAGGGTTGGAGGGGGCCCTTGGGGTTGGAGGGGGCTCTTGGGGTTGGAGGGGGCTCTTGGGGTTGGAGGGGGCCCTTGGGGTTGGAGGGGGCTCTTGGTGTTGGAGGGGGCTCTTGGGGTTGGAGGGGGCCCTTGGGGTTGGAGGGGGCTCTTGGTGTTGGTGGGGGCTCTTGGGGTTGGAGGGGTTCTTGGGGTTGGAGTGGTCTCTTGGGGTTGGAGGGGGCTCTTGGGGTTTGAGGTGGCTCTTAGTATTGGAGGGCACTCCTGGCGCTGTAGGGGGGCTCTTGGGGTTGGGGGAGCCGGGTGCATGGGGCAGCTGTTGCCCGTGGGTCCAGGCTGGCTGGCCATGACGAGGTGCCTCATGCAGCTGTACCCGCTTTCTACGTCTGGTCAGCCTGAGGCGGAGGGTGGGCACACACAGCACTTGGGGGCTTCTGGGGGAGACTCGCAGGGGGGCCTGCACCTTCAGGGCTCCTTTTGTTTCAAAGTATGAGCGACTCCGGGATCTGGGCTGGTGTAGCCTGCAGGGTGTTCTGTTCTGCAGACACTTGGGGAGGTGTCGGACTCACCCTGGGTGGAGGGAGCGGCTTGCAGCCCCACCCAGCATTCATCCAGAGCCGCACGTCTGGGGACCCTTCCCAGCCTGTAACCCACGTGAAGCCCCTCTCTCAGGAAAGGGCCCTGTCCCCCGCCCCCCCAGGGCAGCCAGTGCTGCCTCAGCCCCTTGTTCCTGATGTGGTTTCTGCCCCTGCCCAGGCTGGCGGCAGCCTCAGTGGGGGGTGGGGTTCTCCTGGCTGTGGAGCAGTGAGCAGACCAGGCCCGTGGGAGACACCGCGTTCCTGTTTGCAAGGTGCCACCTCTTGACCGCTCTGTCCTCCTCGGTAGAGGCAGCAGCACCTGTGCCTAGATGCTCCAGCCACCTGGAGCCAGGGACGCTGGGGCCCGCCCGGCGTGGGGCTGGGGCCTCGTATTCCTGTGAGGTTCGCGGAGTCAGGTGTGGGACCAAACCTGACATGTGTGCCGCTGGCCACCCCCCCTCCCAGCAGGCTCGACTCTGTCCTCGGTGGCCGGTGGGCCCGGGAGAGCAGAGGTCCCCCCCGGCGGGCCGTGTCCCTCCAGGCGGGTGGCAACTGTGCCTCTCTCGGGCTTCGTCCTCATCAGTAACATGGCTGGCCAGGATCGCCCCTCCCGCTTCCGGGGCGGTCCTCACCTGGGGACGCCCTGCACACGGAGGGGAGGGGTCTGCGGGCCGTGCAGAGGCGAGCAGCGAATAGTCCCACAGCCGGGCCAGGGAAGGCAGTAACTGCGGAGACAGGGGCCACGGGAGGGCAGGCAAGGTGTTGTGGACCCGAGCGGACGGAGCAGTCAGAGCAGCTGCTGGTCTGGTCGTGCGCTCTGAGAAGGGCCCTTGGCGACCCCCCTCCTCCAGCCTGCTGCTCCCTGGGGGCCCGCGCGTCTGGAGAATGGATGCTCCTGTTGGGGCTGCCCTGGATGGGCAGGCACCCCAGGGCTTTGCATTCGCGAGGTCCGTGGACGGAGGGGGGCCCGCGTCCGGCCTGGGGCCCGAGGCCCACGTGTCCCTGTGCGATTCGGACCCGGGAGGCCCACAGCCAGCAGCGCCCCTCCGCCGGCCTCGGCTCCCCCCGCGCGGGGCTGAGGAGGCCTCCCACGAGCTCCGCCTTCCCCACCATGTCCTCACAGCCGCCCTGACCCCGGCATCCTCAGGCCCGCGCCTGGCAGCGGCAGGCCTGGCCGAGGCCCCTGCTGCCGCCGGCAGATTCCTGCCAGAGCCTCCAGCCAAGCCCGGACTCCGACCTTGACCCTCCACTCCAGGACTGTGGCTCCCCCACCCCAGGGCAGCCCCAGGTCACGAAGCAGCCTTGCAGTCGAAGCCTCCGCCGACTGGAGAGCTGGTCGGGAGGCTGGAGGCAGAGCCGGGAGGAGCGCGAGGCGGGGAGACCCCAGCCGCGCCCCCGGACGGGCAGGAGCCCTCAGAAGGAGTTTGCGCCAGGCCCCTCGAGGGCAAGGCTGTTTTAGAACACGGCACCCCCATGACTGTAGCCCCAGGAGGTCCTCCCGGACAACGCTCAGAGACCATCCGGCTCAACCCCGGTATCTCCAGAGAGGGAAACTGAGCGCGGCGCCCGAGTGTCATCCAAGTCCAGCCCCAGGACTGTGCTGAGAGGCCAGGGCCGGGCGACACAGTGCCCTCCTGACAGCGTGTTCTTCTTATTTTGCTTACAGATGGCGAGGACGGGCCGGCGACATCTCTGCCCCATGGCCGTTTTCATGGCTGCTTAAAGTGGTCTATGGTCTGTCTCTGTAAGTAAAATAACAAAAACCGCAGGGAGGCCTTGGCCTCGGTCCACTGCCTCCACACCCTTGCCGGGCTCGCAGCCCGCTTGAAACGAGCGGGGCCTGATGAGGACAGGGGGGCTGGGCCCGAGCCGCGCGGACCCCGACCGCTCTCGGGTGGGAGGCCCCCCGGTGGCCCGCCTGCCCCGGGCAGTGAGGGGCGCCCCAGGGCAGGCCCCCGCTCCCACCACTAGCAGGGGGGCAGCGGCAGCGGCTGGGACCTCAGTTTCCCCGCCTGCAAGGGACACGGCCGCTGTACCGGTGCTAAGGGCGACGGGTCCGATGGGCCGGCGGGGCCGTGGCCGTGAGGGGCGACGCACTGCGTCCTGTAGACCTCCGCCGCCAGCGGGCAGCCCCGCCCGAGGGTCAGCCCGGTGGGGGGTGTCACGGGGGACAGCACGGGACAAGGCTCCCGTGGGCGGATGCCGCCGTGTTTCGGTCTCTAGACTGAGCCGGGTGGCCGCAGGGCCCAGGTGCGGCTCCCCTAGCCCTGGGGCCCTGCGAAGGGGGCGGGCGCCGAGGCCGACAGCGCCGTGTGTCCTTCTCTTGGCCGCCGTGGTTCTGGCCGTGGCGCTGCTTGGTGGCGTGCTGTGGTGGCGGGGGTGGTCTAGCTCGAGAAGCTGCCCAGAGCCACCCAGCCGGGACAAGTTGGGCTGACGGGCTGCCTGTGGGGTTCCCCTACCCCAGGCCGAGGCCACTAGGCTGGGGGGGGGACCGGCGTGTGCCCCCAGACCTCGGCCGGGGACACGTGTGCGGGCTATCTTAGTAACACACCTGTTGTGGAGTACAAGCACTTGTGCTGGGGGCTATTTTAGGCATCTCTTTAGCAAGCTGTTGAGACTGCCCAGCCGCCGAGGGAGGGAGGCTGGACAGGCAGAGGCGAGCAGGCCGCTGGGGACCCGGGCACCTAGGGCAGAGCTGGTAAGCGGGCCTCAGGGAGGGCAAGCCTGGGCTGGCCAGGCCGGTGGAGGGGGGCTCAGGCAGCAGGGCAGCGGTACGCCTGAGAAGCTGCGAGAAGGCTCAGCGCTCTGCTGGCTCTCGAGGCTCGGCCTCGAGAAGCTAGGTCCCAGTCACGGCGAGGTCTCCGTGGTGGCCAGGCATCGCCCAGCCTGGCCGGGGTGGCCGCAGTGGCCGTCGCCGGTGCGGGTCGGGTCACGGTCCTGTGTGTCAGAGGTCCTCTGGGTAGAGCTCAGAGAGCGGCAGGCGGGGCCCTTGGCGCACTGACCATCCTGCAGCAAGGGGGGAGGGAAGCACAGCCCCGCTCCACGACGGCCAGGCAGCCGGGCCGGGGCAGGTCTGTGGGCTCGGCCTGGGGGAGCCCCGAGGTCAGCTGCAGAAGGGAGCAACCGGCCTCTGCGTCCACACACCGCCTTGGCCGGGGGGGCGGCGGCTCGGGCAGCCATGTGAAGGCCCAGAGCCCCCATCAATGCCCTGGGCCCCAGCACACCATCTCCCCAGACTTCTTCCCCCCGCCCCTCGCTTCAGCACAGACTCCCCAGACTTCTGCCCCTCGCTCCAGCACAATCTCCCCAGACTTCCTCCCAAGCCCCTCGCTCCAGCACAATCTCCCCAGACTTCCTCCCAAGCCCCTCACTTCAGCACAGACTCCCCGGACTTCTGGTACACAAGAGGCATCTTTGCAGGACACTCAGCATGGAGAGCCAGTGCTTCTCCCAGGGACGGGGAGGCCAAGCAGGCCCCCATGAGCCAGGGACGGGGATTGAGCAGGAGTCGCCTGAGCAGGTGGGGCAGGTGCCCAGGCCTGCAGGGGCAGGCAGAGGGGTGCCTGGGCCCACAGGAGCCACAGCTGTAGGTTGATGAGGCCCCAGAAGAAGTGTTTGGGATGCAACCCCATCTCTCTCACACACACACACACGCACGCATGCACACACACACACTCTCGGGCTGACCAGGCCAAGATGGCCCGCAGAGACCATGTGCCAGGCCTTGGTCCGGGTGGGCACGGCAGGGACGGTCCAGAGGGCCGTACCTCCACCACCCACAGCAAGAAGAGCAGGCAGCAGATGCCGATGCTGCCCGTGCTCTACAGGAGCGGCTGGAGAAGGGTTGTCCGCACCCCCTCGCCACAGGTGGCCTCTGAGGAGGGTGTCCCTGAGGGAGCAGGTGGCCCGAGCTGCCCCACTCCCAGCCCCCAGTCCTAACATGCACCAGGAAACGCCTCCGTTCAGGGAGCCACGGAGGCAGGAACAGCGATCTGGGGGTGGGCAGGGCGCGGATGCTCTGGAGCCACTGCTGGGGGGGGGGGGCGGGCAGAGCACAAACTCCATGTGCAGAGGTGTGGGGTGTGCTCACACGGCAACCTCTGACCCGCCTGCAGAGCCTGGGGGCCACGGCGGAGGCTCGGGCGGCCAGCAGCACAGGTGCAGGCACAGGGCTACCTTGCCCTCCATCAACCCAGGCCGAGGGATGAGGATTGACCCCCTTCTGGGCCTGGGCTAGGGCCACGGGACGCTGACCTGGTGTCAGGGCCAGCCAGGCAATCACATCTCCGTGACAGGCAGTGCTGGCCTTGCCACATTCCCAGCTGTCGCCTCAGTCACCTGCTTGTCCTCAACACACACCAGCCCAGGGCTCGTGTGCAGGCTTCCGCCGTGCCCGGGAGCCCCAGGCGGGTCCCGCCCCCTCGTCCTGGGTGCCCCGGGCCCTTTGCCCAGCCTCAGGCTGCACCAACCCAGGCCCTGCGTGGTCACCGTGTGGGTGGTGGAGTTGCTGGGGGGCCGGGGGGCTCTGGTGGGGGGCAGGGCTTGGGGCAGAGGTGGAGGTGCCGGGCTTTGCTGGGGGCCAACGAATGACGTCCCATTTCCCCAGCCCTCCTGCCTCAGAAGGGGAAGTGAGCCAGGGGTCCCTAATACGCGGAAAGGTGGAGGAGCGGGCGGCCCCTGGGTGAGGATGCCGGGAGAGGTGAGCCGGGAGGCAGCGATGACTCATGCCGCACCTCTTGCTCCCTCCCACGTGCAGCGGCAATGGGAGCCGGCCTGGGCGTTGGGCATCGCTCGCTGTGGGGACCTGGGCTCGACCTCCATCCACAGTGAGACCCCGGGGCCACACAGGCCACACCCGCACGGCTGCCCCCCCCCCGCAGCCCGTTCTTCCTGAGGGCCAGCTCCTGCGTCTGTAATGGGGTGCAGTCCCCCGCCCCCGCCCCGCCCCCGGCCGACCCCTGGCCTCGGCAGCCACCGCTGCGGCCGCCGTCACGGTCACGCCGTCGCCATCTGTGCCCACCCTCGCCTCTGCCTCCTCTCCTGCAGTGATGAACGGCAGCAGCGGCGCCCCGTCCACACCCAACGGCTTCAGCGATGGGCCGGCCACCTCGTCCACGGCCGCGCTGTCCACGCAGCACCTGCCCCCGGCCTGCGGAGCGCGGCAGCTGAGCAAGCTCAAGCGCTTCCTCACCACCTTGCAGCAGTTCGGCAGCGACATCTCCCCCGAGATCGGGGAGCGCGTGCGCGCGCTGGTGCTGGGGCTGGTGGTGAGTCGCGGCTCCTGCTCGGTGCCCCGGTGCCCCCCGGCCGTGCCCGGCGGGCCGCCCTCCCGGGGCCCGGGGGGCGGCCACGCTCGCTGCCCCTCCGCTCACGGGAGGCCATCTTTCCCCGCAGAACTCCACGCTGACCATTGAAGAGTTTCACTCCAAGCTCCAGGAGGCCACCAACTTCCCACTGCGGCCCTTTGTCATCCCTTTCCTGAAGGTAACGCAAACCACCTCACCTGCCCCGGGGCCCCGCAGCATCCACGCCCCAGCCCCGCGAAGCTTCCGGCTCCACGCGCTGCCGCCCCCAGAGCTCTGGGGTCGAGCGCCTGGCTCCTCTGTGTCCTCTTGGTCCTCCTGAGCTCCGGCCGGCGGGGCGGGTGCTGAGAATCTCGGGGGTCGGGAGAGCTGGCGGGCGGAGTCCTGGACCGCAGGCCCAGTCAGGAGAGCGGGCCGCCCCCCCCAGCCCCAGAGACCTGGGGAACGAGGAACGGCAGGGGCCAGCGTGGCTGGAACCGCGAGTGAGGTGTGGAGACGGACGGACGGACGGACAGACGTGGCCGGACAGCCAAGCGATAACAAGCCGCGAGGTCGAAAGATAAATGAAGGGCGGGGCTCCATGCATAGCTGGTGCCGGGCCCCCTCGGTAGGGCGCTCAGGAAGCCATGAGCCGCGCCGGCCCAGACCCGCCGGGTCAGATCTGGCCCGCCCGCGCGGTCGGTCCGCGTGACGCGAGGCACGGGACGGGGTGGGGAAGGAATGGGGGGAAGGATCACCCTGCGTCCTGCAGGGGGCAGTGACGTGACAGCCCATGCACCAGGATTCCACACCAGGCGGGCACTGCCCCGCCCCGCCCCCTTCCCGCCCACGACAGACCGGCTTCAGCGCCGGGCCAGCTTCGGCAGCGCCCCCGTCCCCCTTCCCGCCCACAGGCCAACCTGCCGCTGCTGCAGCGTGAGCTCCTGCACTGTGCCCGCCTGGCCAAGCAGACCCCCGCCCAGTACCTGGCCCAGCACGAGCAGCTCCTGCTGGACGCCAGCGCCGCCTCGCCCGTGGGCTCCTCGGAGCTTCTGCTGGAAGTTAACGAGAACGGCAAGAGGAGGTCGCCCGACAGGTACCTCCGGGGGCCTCCCTGTGTCCGGCCGGCGCCCGTGGGGAGGGGAAGACGGCCGCCTCTCGCCCTCGGCTGCCAGCCGCCGCTCCCCAGGGCAGCCCGGCCCCTCCTGTGGGAGCGAGGGGGAGCCCTGCCCTGTGCAGCCAGCGCCTACGTCATCCCCTCCCCGTACCCCGGCCAGATGGCCACGCTTCTGAACTTGGGGTCCCCGGGAGCATCACCCCATCACCACCACCAGGGACAGGGTAGACGCCGAAGACCCTGCCGGGGCCCAGTGGGGCTGGGCCGGTTCCCCTCCCACTTCCCTGTCCCCGCCCCCCCCCCTCACCGGACCCCACGGCCTAAACCTCTTCCCATGGCTGGTGGTCCATACCCACGGCCCCTACCTGTTCTCTCTGCCAGGACCAAAGAGAACGGGTCAGACCGCGACCCGCTGCACCCCGACCACCACAGCAAGCGGGCCTGCACCCTGAGCCCCGCCCAGCGGGGCAGCCCCAGCAACGGGCTGCCCCGCCCCACCCCACCCCCACACTACCGCCTGGAGGACATGGCCATGGCCCACCACTTCCGAGACTCCTACCGGCACCCCGACCCCCGGGAGCTGCGGGAGCGCCACCGGCAGCTCGGTAAGCGGGACGCCGGGGCGGGGCGGGCCCACGCGGGCCCGCACGCGCGTGCACATCCCTGCCCGGAGCCTGAGGACCGGCGGCTGGCGCGCGTGTTGCCGCGTGTTCCCGCGAGCCGGCGGTCGGCGCCCGACCCTGCCGTGACCGCCCCACCCCTAGGCCTCCGTGTAGGGAACTAGAGCCGCCCGGGGCGGGCACCGACTGCCTCAGCCCTCTCCGGGAGGGCAGCCCGGCTCCCAGCCCTGCGCCCTCGGGGCCGGGAGGCCTTCTTTCCCTCGGGGACAGCCCGTCTGGGCCCAGCGTCCCCAGCTCGCCCCTGGGCCGGGCCCCCTCTTTCCCGAAGCTGCTGAGGGCTGGTGCTCTCTGAACAAGGCCCTCGGATGTTCACCCCAGCGCGGCCATCCCGGCGAGCTCCTGGGCAAGCCCCGTGCTTGTCTCTGTCTCCTCCTCGGTCGCGTCACGAAAGGCCTGGGCATTCGTGCAAGGCCCTGCCGGGAGTTAGGTTCTCATGGCCGGCAGCTGTTGAGGAGCCGGCTCAGAGGTTGCGTTCTGTCCTTTATCCCGATGCACACCACAGATGAGGAGACTGACCCCAAAGATACGAGTAACACCGCCCTGCGCTCCCCAGACTGCTCTGCGCTGGAGCAGGCGATGATCCGCCCCGCTACCCTCTGGGACCTAGCTCTAGCATCCAAGGAGGGTGCGTCGGGAGGGGAGCCAGGAACCCCGTGGTCTCCCAGGACCCCAGTGAGGCGCAGAGCAGGGTCAGCAGAGGCCTCCTCCCCCGTGCCAGGCCTGCTCGCCGCCCCCACGCTGCAGCCGCTTCCAGAGCCAGCGGGGTCCCGGCAGCAGGTGACAGGCGTCTGGCTCCCACGCTGGGTCAGGCAGGTGCTAATTCCCACCCGCTTCTGCTAATGCAAAAATAAACGCCAGCTGTCGGGCACAGCGCAGCGCTATTTTGGTTGGGGCGTTGGTGCAGGCCGCCCCGCGGGCATCCAGGAAGGCGGTGGGCAGACGCCGCCTCCCGCACCGCCACAGCTGGAGGCCGGCGCTCCAGGTTCCGCAGGCCTCTCGGGACCAAAGGCAGCTGAGAACTGAGGCCTTTACCCGACAAGCACAGTTAACGATGGGTCACAGGCCCAGACCCCAAACCGTGGGCCAGCAGTCGGGGGATGGGGGAGACCGGAGCGCTGACATTTCAGGAAAACCACAGGAGAGGCCTCTGTGGGAGGCCAGAGATGGTCTCTCAGGTCCCAGTGACTGTCCTGGGGCGCCCCCCCCCTTCTGTCCCTGAATCTCACTGGCCAGTGCCAACCAAGGGCAGTGCCAGTCTGGCCAGCCACAGGCCACTCCCTATGTGGTAACTGGACAAACCCAGCTCCTTTGTCAGATGAGTTTTCTGTCTGTGAAATGGGAATAACAGACCATCCCTGAGGGGGGGGAACAGGCACAGAGTCCTCTGCCCTCTGGCGGGGGGGGGGGGGGGTCAGGGCCCCAGCACAGAGTCCTGCAGCCCCCTGGGGGGTCAGAGCACAGGGCAGAGGATTGGTGTCCGTAGTTCCTTGCTCCACCTGGTCTTCCCAAGGCGGGGCCTGGGGTGTAGCACAAGGCCTGGCTGCCGGCGCTGAGCTGGGCTGAGGGCAGGGGGCGGGGTAGAGGTGGGGCTTTGGGAGCGCTGTGCCGGGGGCGAGGGCCCTGGGAGTTGGGTGGGACTTTGAGCGTGCCCCCTCCTGCAGTGGTGCCTGGGTCACGGCAGGAAGAAGTGATAGACCACAAGCTGACTGAGCGAGAGTGGGCTGAGGAGTGGAAGCACCTGAACAACGTGAGTTATAGCCACCCCCACGGTGGGCCCTGCCGCCCACGGCTCCCGGCCATCCCCAGGGTCCCCACTGACCACGGCACTGGGCGTGGGCTCCCCTGGGCTCACCCCCCCCCACGTCTGAGCCTGCCCAGGGCCCCTCTGGCCACCTGTCCATTACGTGAGTCCCCCCCGTCCATCACGGGCCTGTCCGGGCCCTGCGGGCCGGGTGCCTTCCTCCTCCCTCCCTGCGCATGGCGCTCCAGAGTGCAGCCCGAGTCACGCACGACATCGAGGGACAGCACCTGTCCTCTCGGTGGCTTCTGTGTAGCACTCTCATGGGCCTCCTGGAAGCCGTACCCCAGACGGCCGTCCGCACCCCCGGAGGGGCCGCTTGGCTCCGTCTCTTACCCGGCTCTCCTCTTGGGAAGGAAGCGGGGTCCCCCAGGCAGGTCGTCACTGAGGGCCGAAGAGCCCGTGCCCCCCCCCATCCGAACGCGCTCGCAGCCCCCCCGGCTGCCGGCTGCCTTTCCAGCAGGTGCCCGAGCCTGCCCTCGAGGCCCTCTGTGCCGGGCGCCCCGCCCGTCCTCCGCCAGGCTGAGGGCGGCGGGCAGGCCGCGTCTGGCCCCGGCCCGGGCCTCCGGAGGTGCCGACGGCCCCGCTGTCCGCCCTCAGCTCCTGAACTGCATCATGGACATGGTGGAGAAGACGCGGCGGTCGCTCACCGTGCTGCGCCGGTGCCAGGAGGCGGACCGCGAGGAGCTCAACCGCTGGATCCGGCGCCACAGCGACACCGAGGACGGGGAGAAGGGCCCCGTGCCCGCCCCGGCCCGGCCCCTCCACGGCGGCAGCGGCTCAGAAGGGTCTCGGCTAGGTGTGCTGCGGAAGGGGAGGGTGACAGCCAGCCCCGCACAGGGGTCGTGGGGCCGGCCATGGCACAGGCCGGCCGAGGACACTCGTGCCAAGATGGTCGCACCTGAAAGGAGGCGCCCTCTCCACGTTGCACGAAGGGGCACTCCGTCTTCTAGGGAGCTCAGAATTCCCAGGGCCCGGTGGGCAGAGGCCAGAGCTCGGGAGAGGCCTCCAGGAGTTTCTGTTCACCCACCACCGTGGTGACAGCGGAGCGCAGAGGAGGCCCGAGTCTACACCCATCCGTCTGCCCTTTCCTCCCCTGATGAGGGTCTCCACCCCTAGGCCTCTGGGGCACCCTGCCCCCGGGGAGGACACGCCCCGCCCCTCGGGTCTGGCCGGGAGGGAGGGAGCCCCGAGGTGGAAGGAGGCCGAGGCGGCCCCCGCGGCCTGTGCGTGACCACGCCTGCCTCCTGTGTTTCAGACATCCACCGGGAGTTTGTGCCCAGGACGCTGTCAGGCTACGTGCCCGAGGAAATCTGGAGGAAGGCCGGTGAGCGGGGGGGAGGTGGGCGCAGGGGGCAGGGCTGCGGGTGGCCGGGGCCCCTGGCCGGCCGGGCGCGAGAGGCACCCGTGTGCTCCTCAGAGAGCAGCGGGGCGTAGCCACACACGCACGCGCGTGCACACGGGGGAGGGCAGGCGTGCAGACGCACAGCCCGCGGGGCCCGCTGGGACCTGAGCAGGGGGCGAGGAAGGGGAGCGCCCGCCGGGGGCGGGGCTGGACACGGGAGCTAAGGGAACTCACCCGGGCCTCCGTGGATTCCACGTGACTGACGCACCAGGAAGACGAAAGCAAGAGAGGGGAGGGTCTGGGCCGATGTGGGGTGAGGGCTGCAGACCAGGGGAGGCTGAGGGGCAGGAGCCAGGCTCGGACTTGGGGGCGTGGGAGACTGGGCTCTGTGCGCACCTGTGGGCCCTGGCCTTCCTAGCCCCGGGCGGGGCCTGGCGGTGCCCGTGCTGGCGCCCACAGAGCTGCCGGGTGACCGCTGCTGTCTCGTCTGTGAAACGGGGGTCCTCTAGGCCCTGCTAGCTGCTCCGCGCGCCCACAGTGTACGGATGCACTTGGGGTGTCCCAGACCCCCCGCTGCAGCCGGTCCTCAACCGCCTCTCTCGGCATCGCAAGTACAGCCTTGCCAGACAAACGGAGGCGGGCCTTGGAGGCCTCGGGGCTAGTTGAGCAAGACAGAGCCAAAGCCACGGCTGTGCTTCTCAAAGCAGGTTCCGTACCTGAGCCTGCTGGAGTGCAGAGTCCCAGGCCGCTGGGCCCGGTGCCAGGGCGGGTGCCCTCCGCCTCCTTGGGGGGCTGCGTGCACTGGAGTGAGAACCAGCCCGGCGGTGTGCAGGGGCCAGCTTTGGAGCACTCGCCCAGTCTCCGTTCCTGGTAGCCACGCTCCACACACACACACACGCCCAAGACACTGCCGGCCTGTGGGCCTGGTGCACACGCGTGCACACGTGTCCCCAGCACTCAGAGGGGCACATGGGCCCCCGCCCCAGCTGGAGAGCTGGCTGGAAGGCCGCCGAGCACCAAGGGGGGCTGACCTGTTTGACCTCCGGCCCTCCTGTGCTTTGCAGAGGAGGCCGTGAACGAGGTGAAGCGGCAGGCCATGTCGGAGCTGCAGAAAGCCGTGTCTGATGCAGAGCGCAAAGCCCACGAGCTCATCACCACCGAGCGCGCCAAGATGGAGCGGGCACTGGCCGAGGCCAAGCGGCAGGCCTCGGAGGACGCCCTGACCGTCATCAACCAGCAGGAGGACTCCAGCGAGGTAGGGCTGCCTGCCACGCCGCCAGGCCCACCGCGGTCAGGGGAACCTGGGCCAGAGCCGGCCTTCTCTGTGGCCTCGGGGAGCCGAGCGGCCTCCTCCTGCCGTCGTTCTGTGCCGCGGGACACGCCCCACACACCGTCTCCGCCACACTGCTCGTCGGTGCTGAGCTCTGCGGCCTGGCAAGGAGCCTCCCCAGGCGGCACGTGTGGGGCCTGAGGGTCCGGGGGCAGGAGGCTCGTCCACGGCCTGGCTCTGGCACAGGCTGCTGGGGCTCCCTGCCCCGTGAAAGCAGAAGGTTGAGATGTGGGGACCCAGGGTCTTCCACGTCGTTCTTGGCTCCCAGCACACACGCGGTGGGTGCATAGGAGTAGGAAAGGTGAGAGCTGCAGCCCAGGGGCAGGAACATCAGGTGCTGGACGCGGTCCAGCTGGGCAGGTGCAGGAAGACCGCCCACTCGGTCAGCAGGGACCTGAGGGAGGAGAGGCCCTCCTGGGGAAGCCCACGGCCATCTTCAGGACAGGGCAGGTCTCCAAACCCCTGCTGCCCCCGGGGTCTGGGTCCCCGCCCTCCTCTCTGCTCCCGCTCTCTGAGCTCAGCTGTGGAGAAGCAGGCCAGAGCTAGCAGCAGAGGAGAGGAAGAGTGCAGAAAGGCAGTATTCACGGGATGCAGGGCCCCGGAGGAGGCGGGAGGGTCGGGGAGACCTCCCTGGCGGGTGGCCACCGAGCAGACCCAAGGGGGGGAGCCGGGGGGCCACGTGGCTGCCGCCCCGCAGAGGGGCAGCCAGGTCAGCACGAGCCAGGGACGTGAGCCACGGTGGGCCAGAGATTTTGGAAGCTACATCGAGACGGGGGCTTCCACTCGTGGGGCAAGTTTGGCCGCTCTGTCCCACCGCCCCAAGAAGAAACACACTTCGGGGGCGGGGGACTCCTACTCCGCCGACGGCCTGTTCCCGAGACACGGGTCCCCCCGACCTGGCCGCGTGAGCAGCCTCTGCCCTCCGCTGCCTTGGGGCCGGGGGGCTCGGGCACTCTCCTCTACGTGGGGGCATCTGGGGGTCTGCCCGCCCTGAGTGTCCCTTCCGCCCCTCCCGCCTCCAGAGCTGCTGGAACTGCGGGCGCAAGGCCAGCGAGACGTGCAGCGGCTGCAACGCGGCGCGCTACTGCGGGTCGTTCTGCCAGCACAAGGACTGGGAGAAGCACCACCACGTGTGCGGCCAGAGCCTGCAGGGGCCCGCCGCCGCCGTGGCCGACCCGCTGCCCGGACGGCCCGACGCCACCGCCAGCCCCGGCGAGGCCGGCTCCGCGGGGCCCTCCCGCCCCTGCTCCCCCGGCCCGCCGGGCCCGCCGGACTCCGCCGTGCCCCGCTGACCCCCGGCCCGCGGCGGCCCCGCCCCGCCGGCCCGGGAGACCCGGCCCCGGCTACCGTCACTGCTGCTACTGCTTCTCTCCAAAAGAAAACATAGAACCAACAAAACCGCCTCCGTGCAGCCTCCTCGCTTCCTGACGGTCCACGCCGCGACCGCCGCCACTCCTCCTCCCCGACTTCCTCGAGACTGCGCCCCGGAGGCCGCCGGCCCCGGACCGTGCCGGCGGTGCCGGCCGCGTGGCCGGCTCTGCCCGCTGTCCTCTGTCTCTGTCTCTCCGCCTCTGTCTCCCTCTGTCCCGGTCTCCGTCCTCTCTCTCTCTGCGTCTCTCTCTGTGCCTCTCTCTGTGTCACTTTCTCTTATCCTCCGGTCTTTTGACTTCTACATGCTTTCTCCATAATGGCTTGTATTTCCAACGAAGAACTTTTGGGGTTCTTGTTTGGTTGGCTGAAGCGCTACTTCGGAATGGACAGAGAAGACTGGGGAGTTCTCCCCTTCCTTAATAAAAGGGAAGAAGAAGCTGTGATTTCACAGCGCGGTCCTGACTTGCTGTCCCCGGCCTGGCCCAGGGCCTGTGGGGAAGACTTCAGTTTCCGACTCGAGAAGCATTTTTGGTTTCAGGATTTTTTGTTTTTCTTTTAGTGTCAGAGTCTTTGGCTTTAAGTAAAAATCCAAAAAGTTTTTTTTAAAAAAAAAAAACAAAACAAAAAAAGCAAAGGAAACCTACCTGTAAACTACCTTGCTAGCTAGCCCGCCAAGGATGCCGACACACCTCTGCTCCAAAGGGAATCCAAAAAGCAACAGAAGAAATCAAAATCCAAAAGTTCTTTCTCACTGCCAAAGTCCTATTTTTCGCTGTTTTACTCTCTCTCGGGTTTGTTTGGATGTTGGTCTTTCTCGTTTGGACTTTGGTTTTGCTTGGGAGTGTTGGGATATCGGGGTTGGGAGGGTGTGGCTCAAGGAGACACAACCTTTGGTTCCTTTGAATGCCTGGGCAGTGCCCGGGCTGGGTAGAGGCAGCGAGCAGCCGACCAGGCGGCCGCCTGTGAGGCTCAACCCCGCCCTCGTCCGAGTTGCCCTGCGCCGCCCAGCTGCCCTGGGCGCCGGGGCTCGGCGGGGACCCGCCTCCATCTGTCCTCACTCCCTCCGTGACTTTTCATAATTCACGTTTCCACTTGCGGGAAAACAAAAAGTGCTAAAGTGCTCTTCCCAGAGAGCATAATTCCGAGACAAAACTGTGACAATCTTTTGGGTTGAATCTCGACTGCTTTTCAAAGCGTGAGGAGACAGCCACCGGCCCCGAGAGTCCTCTGCTCCGTGTTTCCTCCTCTACCTCTCTGCTCGCCACTCCCCCCCTACCTCTGTCTCAGCCCCGCCGCCATACAACCCGTGTCTCGCCGACACTACTCTCCTTCCTTCCAAACTTTTGCAGAAAAAAAAACAAAAACAAAAACCCACGGAAGCAGCCGGCCCGGACCTCACCTTGAAGACGTGCGCGCGGCTGGTGGGACGCTGCGTCTGAGCCGTCGCCCCTCAGGCCTGTCTCCCCGCGGGGCGATGGCTGATACTTTCTGCCAGATTTTTGGTTAGACATTTTCCCCACCCACACTCCCGTTTCTTGCCCACCTTGCCCTCCGTGCCATTGACTCCTCCAGGATTAAAGGAAGAACCGAAGGAAGGAGAGCAGTGCCTGGAACAAATGCAAGAGCAAAACCAGACACGGCCTGGGGCCTGCACGTGTGTGCGTTCTCTAGAAAGCTCCATGACAACAGTGCAATAAGGGTGGTCAGCTACTGAACTGGGTCCAGAGGGCCCCGCCAGAGCCAGGAGTCATAATGTGAATGTAAATAGTCTCTGCAGAGGTCCAAAAGACGGTATCCGTGGTGATCGAGGATGCTGGCGGTGATGATGATACAGAAGAGATGTTTGCCAAATAAAAATACGTTGAGATAAACCACGCGAGCGTGTGAAGTTTAGGAAATAGATCTTCAGAGAAGGCTGACCCGTGGTCCCGCGTGTGTGCTGGCTGGCGTTGCTTCACAGCTGTAAAATCCATTCTCTGGATATTGTAGGAAAGGATCCCATCAGGTGCTACCAAACCAGTGCCAGAACTGAGCCTGCCAGCAGCAACCTCGCCGTTCTGAAGGCCGAGTTCCATTCCACGTTCCCTCCAGGGCCCAGGCCCTCCCAGCCAGCAGAAGTCTGCTTTTGTGAGCTTCAGAAACGCCAAGACTGGCGTGGGATTTCGGCTTGAGAAGACGTGTGGAAGCCAGGCTGGTCTGGTCTTTCCCGTTGGCCAGCTTCCCAAACGCAGAGCCTGCTGAGACACGGCGTCGCCGTGGCCCTGCCCGTGGAGGTCCCGGACTGCACGCCGCCTCGGCCCCCCGATGCCTCGTCTTCTCCCTGTTGGGGCCCTCTGGACCCTCCTGGATGGGCAAGGAAAATGCTGTGATTAGGATGGGCCCCGGGTGCCACCAGGTTGTACAGTGTTTGTGGAGGAAAATAAAACCAGGCCCTCAGGCCGTCTGTGCTGGTGCGCTCCGGTCCCTGGCCGCCTGGCCTGGGGGTGCTGCGGGCCTCCCGGAGGAGCCCTGGGCAGCTGTCCTGAAGACCTGGGGTCACCAGCCCCAGCCCGTAGTGCCAGCGTGGGAGGGGCGTGCTCCTGGGAGGGGGAGCCAGGCTCAGCGACCTCCGAGGGCCGACACACTGTCCCTTTCATGGAGCCTCCCGTCCTTTCATGCCATCCCCCTGTCCCTTCGTTCATGCCATCCCCCTGTCCCTTCGTTCATACCATCCCCGTCCCTTCGTTCATGCCATCCCCCTGTCCACTCATTCATGCCATCCCCCTGTCCATTCATTCATGCCATCCCCCATCCATTCATTCATGCCATCCCCCTGTCCATTCATGCCATCCCCCCCGTCCATTCGTTCATGCCATCCCCCCGTCCATTCATTCATGCCATCCCCCATCCATTCATTCATGCCATCCCCCTGTTCATTCATGCCATCCCCCTGTCCCTTCGTTCATGCCATCCCCCCGTCCATTCATTCATGCCATCCCCCATCCATTCATTCATGCCATCCCCCTGTTCATTCATGCCATCCCCCTGTCCCTTCGTCCATGCCATCCCCCTGTCCATTCATTCATGCCATCCCCCTGTCCCTTCGTTCATGCCATCCCCCGTCCATTCATTCATGCCATCCCCCTGTCCATTCATGCCATCCCCCTGTCCATTCATTCATGCCATCCCCCTGTCCATTCATGCCATCCCCCTGTCCATTCATGCCATCCCCTGTCCACTCATTCATGCCATCCCCCTGTCCATTCGTTCATGCCATCCCCGTCCATTCATTCATGCCATCCCCCTGTCCTTTCATTCATGCCATCCCCCTGTCCCTTCATTTATGCCATCCCCCTGTCCATTCGTTCATGCCATCCCCATCCATTCATTCATGCCATCCCCCTGTCCTTTCATTCATGCCATCCCCCTGTCCCTTCATTCATGCCATCCCCCTGTCCATTCGTTCATGCCATCCCCCTGTCCCTTCATTCATGCCATCCCCCTGTCCATTCATTCATGCCATTCCCCCGTCCATTCATTCATGCCATCCCCCCGTCCATTCATGCCATCCCCCTGTCCATTCATGCCATCCCCCTGTCCATTCATTCATGCCATCCCCCTGTCCATTCATTCATGCCATCCCCCTGTCCACTCATTCATGCCATCCCCGTCCATTCATTCATGCCATCCCCCTGTCCATTCATTCATGCCATCCCCTGTCCATTCATGCCATCCCCCTGTCCATTCATGCCATCCCCCTGTTCATTCATGCCATCCCCCTGTCCCTTCATGCCATCCCCCTGTCCATTCATTTATGCCATCCCCCTGTCCATTCATTCATGCCATCCCCCTGTCCCTTCATTCATGCCATCCCCCTGTCCCTTCGTTCATGCCATCCCCCTGTCCATTCGTTCATGCCATCCCCGTCCATTCATTCATGCCATCCCCCTGTCCATTCATTCATGCCATCCCCCTGTCCATTCATTCATGCCATCCCCCTGTCCATTCATTCATGCCATCCCCTGTCCATTCATTCATGCCATCCCCCTGTCCATTCATGCCATCCCCCTGTCCCTTCATTCATGCCATCCCCCTGTCCATTCATTCATGCCATCCCCTGTCCCTTCATTCATGCCATCCCCCTGTCCATTCGTTCATGCCATCCCCCTGTCCCTTCATTCATGCCATCCCCCGTCCATTCATTCATGCCATTCCCCCGTCCATTCATTCATGCCATCCCCCCGTCCATTCATGCCATCCCCCTGTCCATTCATGCCATCCCCCTGTCCATTCATTCATGCCATCCCCCTGTCCATTCATTCATGCCATCCCCCTGTCCATTCATTCATGCCATCCCCCTGTCCCTTCATTCATGCCATCCCCCTGTCCCTTCGTTCATGCCATCCCCCTGTCCATTCGTTCGTGCCATCCCCGTCCATTCATTCATGCCATCCCCCTGTCCATTCATTCATGCCATCCCCCTGTCCATTCGTTCATCGCCATCCCCGTCCATTCATTCATGCCATCCCCCTGTCCATTCATTCATGCCATCCCCCGTCCATTCATTCATGCCATTCCCCCGTCCATTCATTCATGCCATCCCCCCGTCCATTCATGCCATCCCCCTGTCCCTTCATGCCATCCCCCCGTCCATTCATTTATGCCATCCCCCTGTCCCTTCATTCATGCCATCCCCTGTCCCTTCGTTCATGGCATCTCTTACGAGTCTCCAGGAGCCAGGCCATAGAGCTGAGGGTGAAGCAGACCCTTCCACCCCAACTTCTGGCAAGGGGTTTCCCCTTGAGACAGTCCTGTTTCCCTGCAAGTCCGCTGTGGGTGAGGAGTCTCAGCCAGGGGGTTGCGGACCCAGAGGGTGCAGGGCTGGGCAGAGCCAAGACACCGAGCCCAGTACTCAGGTGGTCCATGGGGTCCGTGAGGGGACTTCCTGTGGCAGGTGTTGGCTGGGCCACCGAGACAGGCAGGCAGGTGGGGAGCAAGGCTCTGGGCCCCATGATGCTCTGGGTTACAGCAGAACCAAACACAGGACCCTCCGCTTTGGGGAGGGGCAAGAGTGGGCTTTGTGGGGTTATGAGTTGTCTCACAGATGGCCATGGCTGCCCTGCACCCAAGGTGCCCACTTGCAGTCTGCATGTGGAGGCCTCTGCCGTCCCCATGAGGGCAGAGAGGGATCTCCACACAGAAGGCTCTGGAAGCTGGCTGCTCGGCCCCTGCCTCCTGCTCAGAGCCTCGCCCGCTTCCTCCACGAGTTCCCAGACCATTGGCCCAGGTGTGACGTGCCAGGCTCTGCCTCCCGCAAACCACTGCCAAACGCAAACCAAGTGCTCCACGCCTGCAGCTCTCAGAGCCTCGCTCCCCTAAACCCCAGACCGTACAGCAGCTTTACCCCTGGCCAGGAGGCCTAAACCAAGACAGGAAGCCAAGCCAAGCGGGCAGGCAGCAGCCCGCGTCCTGGCCCTGGGCCCAGCCTGGGAAGGACATAGTGAGCAGATGGCTGACATGCTGGCCCTGGGCCCTTCCCTCCGGCACCCACACCCCGCCTCTCACCTCACCCGCCTCACCCTTCCCTGGCCTGGCCCTGAAGAAGAGGGGCGCATAGCCCCTGGTGGCGTCCTGAGGGCCACCCACCTGGGAAGATGCCTTCCGGGCCCATCCTCTGACCCCCACAGAGGCAGAGAGCAGTGGCGCCCACTCCACAGGGGATGGCAGGCACTGGAGAGGCCGGACCCACCGGACCCCCTGGCCCGACGGCCTGGAAGAAGCACCAGGGCGAGAGCCAGCCTCCCAGAAGGGCACAAGAGGAGCCAGCCAGCGGGGACTCTGGGGGAGGTCTGAGAGGGGTCCCGTGGATGGGGCGGACTGGAGGGCTGGGAGGCGGGGTCCTCTCCAAAGCTATGGAGGGCTGGGAGGCGGGCTCTCCCCAAAGCTATGAGGATGGATAGGGTTCAGGCCAGGACCCAAACTGCTCATTTGCCAGTGTTTCCAGAAAGATCCTCGAGTTTGCAGCACAGCTCCCATCCTGGCCCACAACTCCAACTCCATGAGTTGATCCTTCGGACGCGCCTCAGCCTCTCCATCTGACTGCACCACCCCCCCCCCCTCTGTCCTCCTGTGCCTCCACGGGTGCCTCGCCACCTTCCTCTGTGCACCGCCCGCCCTCTACCCACCCATCTGCCCGCCCATCCACCCACTGTCCATCTCTCCATCCGTCCGTCCGCTCGCTCCAGCAACCCGACTCCCCGTCCCTCGTGTCTGTGCGCCCACGTGGCCACGGCCGCCCTTGGGTCCGTCTCCACCCCTGCCCGTCGACCCGCTGTGCCCCGAGTGGCAGCGCCAGTTCCAAAGCCGAGGGCCACTCAAGTCCTCCTGTTGGCCGACTGCTCCTGCCCTAGGCTGACCAGGGCTGTCCTCGGGGACCTTCCCAGGGCACAGAAGCCCCTCTGAGCGCCCTGCCACCCTGCCACCCGCAGGGACAGGACCTCCTGCAGGCACTGCAGGTCTGCTGCCGGTGTCGGCAGCCTGCATCGGTGGCCTTGGCCTAAGGGCGGATCTGGAGCCGCCGGCAAGACCTGCACGAGTGTGCGGGGCGGGGGTTGCCCACGCACTGCTCGGGGGCTCGGCAAAGGTGGCATCGGGGCGAGCACACCTAAACGGAGGTGCCCATGGCAGAGGTGCCCGAGAGGAGGGCAGAGCCCGGGCTGGCCTCCCTCCAGCCTGGCATTCTAGAGGCCGACTCCCCGGAGCCCACGAGGTGGGGGTCTCTGTCTTCTTTGCCCCAGAGGGTTCGGAGTTGGCGCTTCCTGTCTGTCCCGGCTGAGTTCCACTGACCACTGAGCAGGGCGAGTACTCCAGGAGCCCAGCAGAAGGCTCCTCAGCTCAGCTTTCCCCAGGCCTGGCCTCGTCCCCCTACCCTGCCCTGAGGGTCCCACGGGCTCATGCTGGCAAAGGAGGAAGAGAAGGCAGGGCGGGGAGGGAGGCAAGCTGGCCATGGGGACCCGTCTGCTCCTACAGGCAGCTCACAGACAAGGCCTGAAGTGGCCGGCACTGGGGACAGTGCCCTGCACGGCTCCCAAGTTCCAGAAAACCCCAGCATGCCTGCTTTTTTTGTTCCAATTCAGCAACCCCTGGCGTTGTATACCGGAGATCTAGAAAACAGGGCCCTCGGTATCAGACGACAGTGCAGCCTGTCCTCTACATGACTGGAAGAGGCATCAGCACGCACCATCCCACCTTATGGGGCTCCGCGGGCCTCCAGGGCACCAGCCAGGCCCATGGTGGGCCCTCGCCAGGCCAGGGGGGGGCATCCACATCCACAGTGGGCCACGCCAGGCCGGGGGGGGGGGGCATCCGCATCCACAGTGGGCCACGCCAGGCCGGGGGAGGGCATCCACATCCACAGTGGGCCACGCCAGGCCGGGGGGGCATCCACATCCACAGTGGGCCACGCCAGGCCGGGGGGGCATCCACATCCACAGTGGGTCCACGCCAGGCCGGGGGGGCATCCACATCCACAGTGGCCCACGCCAGGCCGGGGGGGCATCCACATCCACAGTGGGCCACGCCAGGCTGGGGGACAGCCACACATCCACAGTGGCCCACGCCAGGCCGGGGGGGCATCCACATCCACAGTGGGCCACGCCAGGCTGGGGGGCATCCACATCCACAGTGGGCCACGCCAGGCCGGGGGGGGCATCCACATCCACAGTGGGCCATGCCAGGCCAGGGGACAGCCACATCCACAGTGGGCCACACCAGGCCGGGGACAGCCACATCCACAGTGGGTCACGCCAGGCCGGGGCACAGCCACACATCCACAGTGAGTCACGCCAGGCCAGGGGACAGCCACACATCCACAGTGGGTCCACGCCAGGCTGGGGGGCAGACACACATCCACAGTGGGTCACGCCAGGCTGGGGGGGGCATCCACATCCACAGTGGGCCACACCAGGCCGGGGGCAGCCACATCCACAGTGGGCCACGCCAGGCCAGGGGACAGCCACATCCACAGTGGGCCACGCCAGGCCAGGGGACAGCCACATCCACAGTGGGCCACACCAGGCCGGGGACAGCCACATCCACAGTGGTCCACGCCAGGCTGGGGGGGGCATCCACATCCACAGTGGGCCACGCCAGGCCGGGGACAGGCACACACAGCCTGCTGGGAAGGGACTGATGGCTCACTTCTCTGCTTCCTCTTTTCGCATTTCCTCAAACAAGCTGGACTGAGAGTGCTGGGCTGTGTTTCTTCACAAGAAGCTGTGCCTCGCAGCCTCAGCTCTCGGTGGGTGCTGCCCCTGCCCCCGCTGCCCTCTACCTGTGGCCGGTGGCACCAGGAGACTCGATGATCAGGCCACCGTGTCTGTGTACTGAAGGAGCATTTGGTACCCCGCGGCCCAGCCTCTCCTTGGGTGTGCTTCACTAGCATGTTCACCAACCCCCGTCGGGCTTTCCCGGTGCCCAGCAAGAGGCAGGTGCCCACCAGGGACCGAGAGCGAGGGTGGACGTCTGATGGGAAGAAGGAAGGGCCAGGACATGGGAGGGGAGGGCAGGACCACGACTCCTCCGGCCACCAGAGTTCTCCATACTTGGGAGAACCATCCAGACTGCCGTCGGTCGGCCTCCTCCCCTAGCCTCGACTCCGGGGACAGACCCCCACCCTCGGGCAGCGTGAGGTCAGAGTCGCTCAGAAGCATGGCTGCAGGTTTGGATGGGCAGCGGGGCCAGAGGGTCCCCGTGACGACTCAGGACACCAGTGAAGGACACGAGTGTGCATGTCCAGCCCTGGCACCTAGGGACTCAGTGGCACAGCTAGAGTTAGACCAGGAAGAGGTGAGGCACAAATTTCCAAGGGGGCCACTGTAGGGGGGGGCGGGTGACCGTGGAGGAGGGAGCAGGCTTCACCCCTCCCCACGCCACCCCCAGCCGGCCTCACCCCTCCCCACGCCACCCCCGTGCAGCCCCAAGGATTAGGTGGAAACAAGGGCAAGTTCAGCACATTGCCCAGCTGGTGGGGGGAGCGTCCTGGGGCTGCAGCGTGGGGGAGGGGTTGACAACCTCTGACCCCTGGCTTCCCTAAGTGCCGTAGTGGGGGCACCTGGCCCGGAGGAGGGCTTAAATCAGAGGGCCGCAGGTGTGGGCTGTGCAGGAGACGCAGGCCCGTCCTAGTCACCCATGTGGCCTTTCTCTGCTCTCTTCCCTCCTCCCACTGAGGCCTGGCTTCGGACCGTGTCCTCGGACCCCGAGGCCCAGGGCTGGGGGGCCTGGGGTGGGGTCAGGAAGACTCCTCCAGGCCCAAGGCAGGGGGGCGGGAGAGCGGAGGAAGACGACGATGAAGGCTTCTCCCTGTCCCTTTTGGAGCCGGCGAGCCTGGCTGAGTGCCCAGTACCTGACCGGGTAGCAGTCGGGTGTGGAGTGTGGAGGTGGGGCGGGGGCCAGGCCGGGGCCAGGGCGGGGGCTGCCAGCGGCCCTGGAGAAAGGGCTGCCTCCTCCTGCCGGGGAGAGAGGCCCTGAGGCCGGGCAGCAGGCCACGGCCCGGTGAGGGAGCTGGGCGGGAGCAGCGGGCTTTTCCTTCGCCTGAGCACCCGGGAGGGAACTGTGCCTGGCCCAGAGAATCGGTGGCTTCCCAGGGCTGAGGTGCCCTGCAGGGCCGGCCAGCCACGCCTGCCTTCCTCCTGGAGGGTGCCCGGTTCACCCCGGGCACCCGGGCAGGGGCTGGAAGCCATCGCGCTAACGCGCGATCCATGGCACAGGCCGAGGAGCCGCCAGAACCCCTTGGCTCTCAGGAAGAGGCCCGAGAGGAGACGCGACTCAGAGCCTGGCAGCTGCTGGACCCTGAAACCACAGGTAGGAACCCGGGGCCCCTGCTGACCTGGGGTGACCACCCATCCCCCCCCAGTTGTTTGATTCACAGCGGAGCCTCTGGCCCTGGGCAGGCTGGGCATAGCCTCCCATGGAGGCCACAGCTGGAAACCCAAGGTGGGGTGAGGAATGAGCCTCCCCTGGGGGCCCTGACAGTGAGGCGCTCCCTCCGCAGGCTGCCCCTTCCCTGAGCCCCCCAAGGAGAAGGTGGAGGCTGACCACAGATCCATCTTTGTGGGCAATGTGAGTGTTGGGGAGAACAGGGTGATCCCATCCTTCCGTGGGCTCCAGCCCCGCCCCCCCAGGGCCCAGATAGGCCCAACGGGCACGCAGGCCCCCCGCGCCACCAGGGCCGGCCGTCCCCCCCGGGCCCCCCGCGCCGCCGGGGCCGGCCATGACCCCCCCGGGCCCCCCGCGCCTCCGGGGCCGGCCATTCCCCCCCGGGCCCCCCGCGCCGCCGGGGCCGGCCGTCCCCCCCCGGGCCCCCCGCGCCTCCGGGGCCGGCCGTCCCCCACCCCCGGGCCCCCCGCGCCGCCGGGGCCGGCCGTCCCCCCCGGGCCCCCCGCGCCTCCGGGGCCGGCCGGCCCCCCCCCCGGGCCCCCCGCGCCTCCGGGGCCGGCCGTCCCCCCCCCGGGCCCCCCGCGCCGCCGGGGCCGGCCGTCCCCCCCCCGGGCCCCCCGCGCCGCCGGGGCCGGCCGCCCCCCCCCGGGCCCCCCGCGCCTCCGGGGCCGGCCGTCCCCCCCCCCCGGGCCCCCCGCGCCTCCGGGGCCGGCCGTCCCCCCCCCGGGCCCCCCGCGCCTCCGGGGCCGGCCGTCCCCCCCCCCGGGCCCCCCGCGCCTCCGGGGCTGGCCGTCCCCCCCCCCGGGCCCCCCGCGCCTCCGGGGCTGGCCGTCCCCCCCCCGGGCCCCCCGCGCCTCCGGGGCTGGCCGTCCCCCCCCCCGGGCCCCCGCGCCGCCGGGGCCGGCCGTCCCCCCCCCGGGCCCCCCGCGCCTCCGGGGCCGGCCGTCCCCCCCCCGGGCCCCCGCGCCGCCGGGGCCGGCCGCCCCCCCCCGGGCCCCCCGCGCCTCCGGGGCCGGCCGTCCCCCCCCCGGGCCCCCCGCGCCGCCGGGGCCGGCCGTCCCCCCCGGGCCCCCCGCGCCGCCGGGGCTGGCCGCCCCCCCCCAGGCCCCCCGCGCCGCCGGGGCCGGCCGTCCTCCTCCTCCTCGTGGTCAGATGAGGAGTCGCCGTCTGTCCGTGGTGCAGACAGGGCCCCTGCAGGGCGGGGGCCGCGGAGCTTCCCGGAGCAGGCACGGGCCCGTCCAAGTCTGCACGAGCTGGAGGCTGGGGTTTCCCTGTGGGATGTGCCACTTTGTGGTGGGGATGGTACTGGGGCTTGAACTCAGGGCCTTATCCACTTTAGCTACAGCCCAGCCCTTTTCTGCCATAGTTATTTTCCTGGTATTTCCTGCTCTTTCCCCTGGGGCTGACCTCAGACCATGATGCTTTCACTGCTGCCTCTGTGTGGCTGGGATTATCCGCATGTGCCACCTCACTCAGCAAGATGTATTACTTTTACGAGGCCATGGGCACTTTGCGCAAGGACACGTGGACACGCCCTGTGCCGGAGGCAGAGCCCCAGTCCATCCTGCCACCATCCCACCCTCGGGGTCCCTCCCACCCCACCCACCAAGACATTCCTGCAAGATGCAGAGCCTGCTCCCAGCCCCGGTGGGGCCCGCCCAGCAGTGCCCTGCTGTGCACAGGTGGACTACGGGAGCACAGCCCAGGAGCTAGAGAGCTACTTCCGCCACTGCGGGGAGATTCACCGCGTCACCATCCTGTGTGACAAGGTCTCTGGGCACCCCAAGGGGTGAGTGTGGGCCACGGGCAGACTGGGCAGTGTGGGCGGAGCCCGGGGGGTGTGGGCAGTGTGGGCGGAGCACAGGCGTGGTGTGGGCAGTGTGGGCGGAGCCCGGGCGTGGTATGGGCGGAGCCCGGGGGGTGTGGGCAGTGTGGGCGGAGCCCGGGGGGTGTGGGCAGCGTGGGCGGAGCCCGGGCGTGGTGTGGGAAGTGTGGGCGGAGCCCGGGCGTGGTGTGGGCAGTGTGGGCGGAGCCCGGGGGTGTGGGCAGCATGGGCGGAGCACGGGCGTGGTGTGGGCAGCGTGGGCGGAGCACGGGCGTGGTGTGGGCAGTGTGGGCGGAGCCCGGGGGGTGTGGGCAGTGTGGGCGGAGCCCGGGCGTGGTGTGGGCAGTGTGGGCGGAGCCCGGGGGGTGTGGGCAGTGTGGGCGGAGCACGGGCGTGGTGTGGGCAGTGTGGGCGGAGCCCGGGGGGTGTGGGCAGCGTGGGCGGAGCACAGGGGTGGTGTGGGCAGTGTGGGCAGTGTGGGCGGAGCCCGGGCGTGGTGTGGGCAGTGTGGGCGGAGCCCGGGCGTGGTGTGGGCAGTGTGGGCGGAGCCCGGGCGTGGTGTGGGCAGTGTGGGCGGAGCCCGGGGGTGTGGGCAGCATGGGCGGAGCACGGGCGTGGTGTGGGCAGCGTGGGCGGAGCACGGGCGTGGTGTGGGCAGTGTGGGCGGAGCCCGGGGGGTGTGGGCAGTGTGGGCGGAGCCCGGGCGTGGTGTGGGCAGTGTGGGCGGAGCCCGGGGGGTGTGGGCAGCGTGGGCGGAGCCCGGGGGGTGTGGGCAGCGTGGGCGGAGCACAGGGGTGGTGTGGGCAGTGTGGGCAGTGTGGGCGGAGCCCGGGCGTGGTGTGGGCAGTGTGGGCGGAGCCCGGGCGTGGTGTGGGCAGTGTGGGCGGAGCCCGGGCGTGGTGTGGGCAGTGTGGGCGGAGCCCGGGGGTGTGGGCAGCATGGGCGGAGCACAGGGGTGGTGTGGGCAGTGTGGGCGGAGCCCGGGGGTGTGGGCAGTGTGGGCGGAGCCCGGGGGTGTGGGCAGTGTGGGCGAAGCACGGGCGTGGTGTGGGCAGCGTGGGCGGAGCACGGGCGTGGTGTGGGCAGTGTGGGCGGAGCCCGGGGGGTGTGGGCAGTGTGGGCGGAGCACGGGCGTGGTGTGGGCAGCGTGGGCGGAGCACAGGGGTTGTGTGGGTGGTGTGGGCAGCGTGAGCGGAGCACAGGGGTTGTGTGGGTGGTGTGGGCAGCGTGGGCGGAGCACAGGGGTTGTGTGGGTGGTGTGGGCAGCGTGGGCGGAGCACGGGGGCCAGGACGGGCCTGGGCTCACCCTGGACCCGCCGCCCCCAGCTATGCCTACATAGAGTTTGCTTCCCGGAGCTCTGCCCAGGCTGCGGTGGGGCTGAACGAGAGAACCTTCCGAGGCCGCGTCATCAAGGTGTGTCCATGTGGGCCATCCTGGGAGCAGAGCCCGCCTATGCAGTAACCCTCAGTGACTGACGTTGAGGAAACAGGCACAGAGAGGATGGGCCGCCTGCCTCGGGACACAGCAGCTCGGCCCGGCCCCTCTCCTGTTCCTTGGCACGTGTGCTGGGCCTGGCATGGCAGGGATGGGCAGGGCGTGGGCCCTCAGATCCTGGGCTGGGCTTGGTGCAGGGAGTCTGCCCTTGCTGCGCTGGTGGCTGGGTGGGCCCCAGGCCCCAGCTGGGTCTGGGCAAAGGCAGAGGGACAATCAGGCCTCCGTGGGGATTGTGAGGTCAGGAAGCTCCAGCCCCCGCCAGCCCGCCCCAGGCTCTAGGCTTCTCCGGAGAGGCAGCGGGGGAGGGGCTCATGGACAGGGGTGGGGGACCAATGGGGCCTTTTTCCAGGTGCTGCCCAAAAGGACCAACATCCCAGGGATCCGTTCCACAGACCGCGGGGCACGGCAGGCGTATCGGGGCCCCAGGGCCGTGCTCTACCCTCAGAATGCCCAGGGTGGGCCTCCGCCCAGGGCCCGCTGGGGGCGCAGGCAGGGCCAGTAAGTGCGGCTGTGCAGGTGTCTGGGACCTGGAGGGCGAGGTGGAAGGAAACGCAAGCCTGGCCCCCGGCGGGCACTCGGGGCTGCGTCCCACATGGATGAGGGCGGCTGTTAGCTCCCCAGGGCCAGAGCCGCCACAACACCAGGGCAGGGTCTGAGCCGGTCCCCTAGGGGCTCCCAGCAGGGAGGGACACTCGTGTGCCTGGAGGCCTGCTCCTCGCTGGACGCCAGAGGCTTTGCAGCAGGTTCCTGAGGCCTGCCCGGCGACCGCGTCTGACAAGTGCAAGGGGAGGCTATGGCCCAGTTCATGGACGACGTGCCCCGTGCCCCAAGCCCCCACCCCTCCTGAGAGAGCCGGGATAGGTCCTGTGGTGCCTGATCCGCTTCCCTCTCCACCGCCCCTCCCTGCCTTTGTCCTCTCTCCCGGTAGGGGCAAAGGAAGATTCTCCTGGTGGTGCAGATCCCAGTGAAGGGCGGGCCGCAGGATGAGATCGCAGAGGCGGATCTGGAGCGGCCGGCTGGGCTCCTCGGGGGACACTGATGCCTTTCAGGGCAGCTGCACCCCGTGGCCACACAGCCTCGTGTGTGGGCCAGGCCTGAGCATCCCGGGGAGGGGAGGCAGGGTCAGCCAGGACTGGCATCCCGCACTCCCCGGCTACCTGGTTTTAAAGAAAAATAGAAGTGTGTGTCTCAGCAATAAAGTATAAGTTACGAAATGTATTTTAAAGATCGTGTGATGAGAGATCTCCTTCCTCCTCCTGATTCCTTTTGGGTTTTTTTCCTCTGGGGGTCCTCCACAGAATGGGGGAGATGGGACATGGCCATGGGTCCCAGAGGACCAGCTGCACCCCATGAGCGACTGTCAGCGGGCAGCGCAGCCCCCGCCCTCCAGGTTGGAGCCCGCTCCTCCTGGATGACCGTGATCTGTGCGGGGATTGGGGTGGAGGCCTCGTCCTCCTCGGGCGTGGAAGTGGGGGCATGTGGCTTCTCCCTGGGTGGGGCCCTCAGAGGCAGAGCGGAGGCTGGGCCAGGCCCAGGCCCTCCGACCCACATTTCAAGTCATTAAGTCACCAACAGAAACTCACCTCGTGTGCCCACTTCATTCCTGAAGCCCCACAGAGCTGCTCCGAGCGCTCAGCCCCCACCCCAGGCCCCTCCTCCTCCCTCCCCCTCCCCCCTCCCCGGGCCCAGCCCGTGCTGGTCTGCCACACACCCAGGGCCACTTGTCCCTCCAGTTGGCATTGCCTCTGGTGTGATGAATGGTGCTCCCCAAAGTATGGCTGCTTCTCCAGAATGAGATGACTTCGCTTGGAATGCAAGCTCTTTGCAGAGGTGGTTAACTAGAGATCTCCAGGTGAGAGTGTCCTGGGCCATCTGGGTGGTCCCAGAAGCCAATGGCACAGGTGAGATGGGAGTTCATCTGGGGCCTGGAGTGGGAACCCCCAGCAGGCAGCGGCCGGGGCTTCCGGGCCTCGTGGAACCTCACCTTCGTGGCTGTGGGAACTGCTGCTCTGAGCCCACCTGTGGTCGTACAGGGAGGCCGCTAGGCATGCGCAGCCTGAGCTGTCTCCGGCCCCAGGAGCCTCTTGGTCATGGCCAGATCTGCCCTGGCCAGCGGCTCTGCAGCTTCCAGCGGCGTCTGCTCTGGGGATTCGGGGGGGCCCGAGGTGGGGGCTGCGGTCGGGAGTAACGCCCCTGCCGTCCAGCAGGGTGGCCCCCAGGCAGAGGAGATGGCTTCTGTCCTGCATGGCCGTCGCTGGCCTGTAGGGTGGCTGCTCCCGAGGGGGCCCGGGGGTCTTCCCTCTCCCTGACTCAGGCTCGCACAGGCGGCGGGCAGCTGAAGCCAGCGCACCCAGCACGGGAAGGCCCCAGGCTGCTGCTCTGCTGTGGGCACAGAAAGCCACAGGTGGCTGGTGAGTGGCAGCAGGTGCCCTGCCCCTGGGGTAAAAGCCACAGCTGACCAGGGCTGCCAAGGGCAGCTCCAAGTCAGGCTTAGCCTCAGGTGAAGGCACAGGCTCTTGCCAGCCTTTAGGTGGGCAGACGACAGCCCCCCCGCCCCCCCCCCCCGCAGGTGTGACGTGGGCAGCACAAAGCCAGCAGACCACTAAGCCTTGTTTCTACAGCCTGAAGCACGGGGGACTCTAGAGTAGAGGCACGGGCTGCAGCCAGCAGAAGACCCACAGAGCAGTGGTTCAGTCAAGACAGGGCATGTTTTATTTTCTCACAGAAGAGAGGCTGAATATAAGCGGTCCAGGGCTCGCAAACCGGCGCCAGCACGGACTTGTTGCTTTCTGCTCCATCCTCAGTGTGAATCTTGTCTCCACGTCTCAAGAAGGTGGTGTGAGCTCCAGGGGTCACACCCAAGCAGCAGGCAGGAAGGCAGAGGTACAGGGCACCTCGTCCCCAGAGGAGCACGATCAACGGGGCGTCCCCGCAGGCCTCTCCCCACACCACCCACCTCGCACCAGTGTGATGGGAAGAGCACAGGCCCTCACCCTTGTCTCCGGGAGCCATGGAGCCCCACTGCAGCCAGCTCCCCGGCAGAGACACACCTGGGGCGGCTCCACTGAGACCCTGCCCCCGCCCCCATCAGGAGCCGTCAGGTTCAGCCCCACACCAGGCACCTCTGGGTTAGCACGTGGGCTCACCTGCTGGGCTTCTTGGGCCTGGGGCTTCTTAGGGAATTTTAAAAAGGAACCCTGGGGCCCCCAGAAGGGAAGGGAGTCAGAGATATATGCAGACAGCTCACCTGACCCCCCAAACCCTTGAGAAACTGCTGGGGAGGCAGACAACTCAAGGAAGCTGGTGGCTCAGAAGCCAGCCAGCAGCAGGAGACGCCAATGGGCCGAGTGACCCAAGGGGAGCCAGCCCCGCCCCGGACACCAAGACTCGGCTGCTCCCACCGTCCCAGTCAGGGGCCGTTCTCTGGACGCTGGCTGCACAGGACTGGGGGAGACTGGAGCGATCTGGCTTGTCGGCAGGGCCCCAGGGCAGCAGGCCACCTCCTCCAGCCAGGGAAAGGCTTGCCCTCCACGCCCTGGGCACCTGGAAAGCGTTGCAGCTGACCAGATGTGTGGTCCACCAGGCTTCCTTGATGTCACAGCAAGCCAGAACTCGGCGTGGGAAGGTAAGTGCCCTGAGTCACCTCCACCGGATTCTGAGCTCCCCTGAGCCCTGCAGACTTGCTCAGCCAGTGAGAGGGCCGGGCGGAGGCCCCATCCGTTCCTCCGGTGCCCTCTCTCCAGGGTGTCCCAGCTCCTGCCTGGCCCCAGGCAGCCTGCCTCCCTCCCCCTGCCCCCATTCCACGGGGAACTCGATTCTGCTGTGTCTGGTCCCCGGTCCCCAGAAGGTTAGCTTAGTCCTCTGCTAATACAGGACAGAGCAGATCTCAGCTCACAAGGCCTTTAGTGGAGGGCACTGAGCACATGCCCACGCGGGAAGAGGAAGCAAGGAGCGGCCGTCTCCACACAGGTGTCCGCCGTGTCTGTCTTCGCACCGCAGAGCTGCTCTCAGCAGACCTGGATCATCATCGACGTCACCATGTTATCAAAGGCTCTGCAAAGAGAACCCACTGACTCAGCAGGACCGGCTCCCACCCTCCACCCTGCTCCAGGGGCAGGCAGGCACTGGGCGCAGCCCCCGGCCCAGGGCTTCGAGGAAGTAAACTCCAGAGAGAGGCTAGCACAGAAGCCTGCCACACTGGGCACACAGACCCCACTTCTGCAGTGCTGTCAGACTTCCACCCTCTTGGGCAGCACTGTCCTTGCCCTGTGCAACTCAAGGACACCTGCCTGCTCTCACCTAGAGTGCAGGACTGACCCAAGACACACAGTGCCTGGCCAAGCAAAGGCACAGGGGAGGAGTCTCTTGGGGAATTCCCGGACAGACACACATGGAGCCCATGCTTCCCGTGAATCACAGGCATGACTTTGTTCACACATCAAGTCTACCTGGAGGCTGTTTGAAAGATACTTGTAGTCGAGCATCTGTTCATAAAAGGCAGGACAGACTGACTTCTCTGCCTAAAGGCTGCTGCTCATCACTTGGACCCTTGTGAATTCTTGGTAGGTCCTCAGGTACACATGGGACACACCTGGGAAAACCCTGTGCCCCTCCCCCCACTACACGCCACACCTGCCGTGTAGACGGGCGTTTGCATCAGGAATGATTTGGGGAACAACGGGCTTGCTGCTCTGAAACTGGGAGCTTGGGGACAAGTGCTCTTGGCCCCCCTACTTTCCAAGCAGGCGCAATGCAGTGAGGCAGGTCAGAGCAGGCCTACCTGGACTGGATGCGGTCCCCAGGGTTGTAGAAGGGGTTACACATCACATCTGTGTAGGAGTTGTGCAGCTTACGGAACATCTGGAACAAAACCCAACAACAGCTAAAATGAACCTGCAGAAGTCCAGTACGAGAATTCTGGCTTCTCAGCATCTTAACACAAGACAGAAGGGGAAACGAAAACCCAGCCACCCACCCAGGTGTAGCCTCCAATCCCCTGCACGTACACTACGAATTTCATTGTCTCGAAGGGCCGTGTTGGAGGAATCCACCACCATGACGAACTTAACCTTGGAGTTTGTCACGTACCCATATCTGCACAGCTGGTTAAGGAACTGGCTTTGACACAAGGACTTGATTACAAAAAATGACACGACATCCCTGTCAAGAGCCTGGGCACCTGAGATCTCTGTGTGCCCCACTCTGGAGAAGCCTGGCGACTCCCAGTCACAGGGAAGACCCAGGCCAGCACATTTCTCGGGGTACTGATTAGTGTTTGCTGGAGGAGCAGAGGAAGCTAAGGGCCCCAAACTCATAGGCCCTGTGAATTGACTGACTGTGCACAGGGGCACCTCAGCCTCTTTCTAAACTTAACGCTGGGCCCAGCTGACACAAAGTCAGTTCTCACAAATAAGAGGAACCCACTCCAGAGGCCGCGTCAGTTGCTCCTGAGTCAATGTCAGCATGGACAGCTACATTATTCCCCACAAGAATGTCCTAACTCTGTGGTCTTGAGCAATTTTTTCCAAGGGATTTGCCGAGCATTTCAAGTACCAAATGTGACTGGACCTAACCATGAAATAGCAAATAAATGCATTCTATGTGTATATATATTTATAATAAATAAACGAATAATCATTTATGAGTAAATAAATGAAATCATCACCCTTGCCCAAAGAACTTGAAGAGGCATCTTACAGGTACAAACTCGGGAGGGCCAGGTCCTCTAGGAAGCAATCTTGCTTTTTCCCAAACCAGTCTTCCAATTAGAAGGTGAGAGGCCTTCCTCAGCTCTGGGCCACCCCGCTGCCCACAGCTGAAAGCCCTCACATTTTTCTTTCCCGGAAGGATACACCTTGTAGTCTTCCGTTGGGTACAGCAGGCCCAGATAGAGCTCCCTCTGGTCCACTAATGCCTTCCCCATGGCAGAGATCTTCTCTTCTATCACGTCCAGGGATGTGTGTACCATGTAATGGAACTTCAGTTCGTTTTCCATGGGGTTGCTGCGAATGTAGAGAGGATAATTCTGCAAGAAAGAGTGGTGACAGCTGGAGGTAAGAGAACCCACCCACCTGCACGTGCCAGCTCTACAAAATGCCTCTGGACAAGTGTGCATGGTCTGCCACTGCCGGAGAATGCAACCCCCTCCAAAATCCACAGCCTGGTTTTCCACGCTACAGTAGGAACTGCCTTCCGGACCTTAGTAGGCTTGTGTGAAGACAACTCCGGAAAATGGCTTTGCGCACAACAAACGCTGTCACCTGGGGAGTCACTCACCAGTGGCCCACTCTGCCTCTCACTGTGTGGAGGCCTTCCTAGTATGGCGCCATTATACTGCTTCCTACACACCACACCAAACAGGTAGCCGCTTCAAACCCACCCACTCATCTCCAGTTCTGAGAGTCCTAACTCTGGAACGCGGTTCTTCTCTTGGGCCCCAGCCCCCAAACTGGCGCTGCACGATGATATCTGGTCAACAGACTCACAACAGATGGCTCCAGACTCAGGAAGGCCCAGCATGGCAGAGCTTTACCAAGAACACATCCACGTACGCATGCAGTTTTGACTTAGCATGGGTTTGGGGACACGACCCCACTGCCAGGAAGAGAACCCGCGGGCGCCGCGGGGCAGCATGCTCGCGGAGGAAGGCCCGCGGACAGCTTCCCCGCAGCCACACCTCTGACCTTGGCCTAAGCCCACCTCTGGGCCTCCACCCCACAGGCTCCGACGAGGAACTGTCTACGCAAGGAAAAGCAGGTTTGCGGAGGGAAGGGGATGGAGCCGGGAGCGGGGTTACTGGTGCCGACGCCCAGGGGGAAAGGCCTGTCCGGGGAGGGTGCGGGTGGTATGGGCAGGGGGGCCGGGCGCCGGGTGGTGGGGATCGCACTCCGACCCGGGGCACGGAGAAGCCCTCCGATGCACGTCGGGCAGACGTGCGGCCGGATCCGGGCGGGAGGGCCGGTGACCGGGCGCCGGAGGGGCGGGGCGGGGCGGGGCGGAGGGGTGGGAGGCGGAAGGCGGCCGAGGCCGCCCGCGCCCGGGGCGCGCCGAGCCGGGGCGGAGGACCGACCGCGTCCGGCCCGCCTGGCTTCCGGTCAGCTCCAGACCCGGGGCCCGGGACCGGGGGCTGGCAGTGGGGTGGCGAGTGCGGCGCGGAGGCCCGCAGGCCCCTGGCCACGCCGACGCGGCTGGGAGCCCTCAGGCCCGAGGAGCAGCGAGGGCAGCGGAGGGAGGGCCGCCCAGCCCACCCTCCCGAACGCACCTCCTTAGCGATCACCGCGATGCACACCGCCATCTTGCCTAGACGCGCGTCGCGTCACGTGACCCGGCGCAGAGCCCCCCCCCCTCCCCGGCTGTCATTCAGCCGAGCGGGCTCCGCCTCCCGTGACGCAACCAATCAGGGCGAGCGCCGCCTGCTGCGGCCCTGCCCATCGGAAGTGTTATCCCCGCCCCTCCCCCTGCTGGGGTCCCGCCCCGCGTTTGCCTGCAGGCCCCGCCCACCCCGCCACGCGCCTAGGTTCCTCCCCTCCGCCGCCCGGCCTCGCCCGTCAGTCAGCGGCAGGCCCCGCCCCCTCCGGTCACTTCGCCGCCGGCTCGCCCGGCTTCCAGACTCGCGGCTTCCCGGCTGGGCCCTCGCCGCGCGCCTCGGCCGGGCGCGGGAAAGCCATGGCCGCGGTGCCCGCGACGCGCAGAGGGTGGCAGCTGCTGCTAGTGCTGAGTGCCGCGAGCGTGGTGGCCCCCGGCGCCCCGAGGCCCCCCAACATCGTGCTCCTGCTCATGGACGACGTGAGTACCTGCGGGACGGCCCCCGGGCGGATGGCCGGGAGGGACTCAGCGCCGGAGTGCGGGCCGGCACCCGGGGGAGGGCGGGGTCGGCGGGGCTGAGTGCGGGGCCGGCGGGGGGCTGAGTGCGGGCAGCACCCAGGGGAGTGCGGGGCCGGCGGGGCTGAGTGCGGGCCTGGGGAGCTGAGTGCGGGGCTGAGTGCGGGCCGGGGAGGGGGCTGAGTGCGGGCCGGCGGGGCTGAGTGCGGGGCCGGGGGAGCTGAGTGCGGGGCTGAGTGCGGGGCCGGCGGGGCTGAGTGCGGGGCCGGCAGGGCTGAGTGCGGGGCCGGGGGAGCTGAGTGCGGGGCTGAGTGCGGGGCTGAGTGCGGGGCCGGCGGGGGGGCTGAGTGCGGGGCTGAGTGCGGGGCTGAGTGTGGGGCCGGGGGAGCTGAGTGCGGGGCTGAGTGCGGGGCTGAGTGCGGGGCTGAGTGCGGGGCCGGCGGGGGGGCTGAGTGCGGGGCCGGCGGGGCTGAGTGCGTGCCCGGGGAGCTGAGTGCGGGGCTGAGTGCGGGCCGGCACGGGGGGGGGGGGAGTGCGGGTGGGGGGGGCTGAGTGCGGCGCGCACGGGCGGGGAGGGATGGGGAGTGCGGGCGGTGGGGGGAAGCTGAGTGCGGGCGGCATCCGGAGGAGTGCGGGGCAGCGGGGCTGAGTGCGGGGTCCCGGGGCCGACACCGAGGCCCGCGTGCAGGCAGGAGGAAAGTGTACAGGCCCTTCTCCCCACCCTGGTTAGGCTGTGCTGTCCCTGGCGTCCCCATAGGAGCAGTCCTTGTATGTATCCGGAGTGAAGCACGACTTCATGCAGGGGTGTCGATAGAAACTGATGCGCTTGGACTTTCCCCCTTCTGAGCAGGTTCCCCTTAGGGAACGTGTCCTGGTGGTGAGTAAGGACAGCTAGACTTGGTGGGACTCAGAAGGGCCGTGTGTGCAAAATGCACTCAGATTTCAGAGACTTTAAGGCTGCAATTATAGGCAGACACCATCATGTCCGTCTAGATTGCAGAGAATCTGAGTCTGAAGGTAAGCATTGCAGTTGGTGATTATTGTTTAAAAACAAACAAGGGCTGGGAATGTGGCCCACTGGTAGAGCGCTTGCCTAGCATGCAAGAAGCCCTGGGTTCGAGTCCTCAGCACCACATAAACAGAAAAGGCCAGAAATGGCTCTGTGGCTCAAGTGATTGAGCGCTAGCCTTGAGCAAAAAAGAAGCCAGGGACAGTGCTCAGGCCCTGAGTCCAAGCCCCGGGACTGGCAAAAAAAAAAAAAAGAAAGAAAAAAAGAGAAAGAAGGAAAGGAAAGAAAGAAAAGAAAAGAAAGACCTTATGGACTAGAAAGTTAACGTGAGGCCGGAACCCTGTCACCCAGAGGTCATAATCTTCTGGGCTGCTGACTGCCTTCTTGGGGCTCTCAGCTTCTTGGGGTTCCTATCCTGAGGCCCATCCACGGACTTTGCTCTGCCATGCCATTTCTGAGAAATACTTTCCTGTTTCAATATTAACTCCTTCCAACCTTTACATCCCTCTTGCTGCCCGTTCACGCCGTTGCTTCCAGAGTAGCCGAGAGCAGAGGTCACGGTCTCTCAGCTCTCTGTCCCATTTCTCCTTTCCAAATGTGAGGCACACCTCCTGGTAGTTCCTGAATCACCTTTTGCATTGCAGACTCAATGACCAATTGTAGACGTGCCAGGTTCGGTAAGTACAAGGAAGCCTTCATCTACTCACTTTCTAATGTGGCTTCTAGAAAATGTAAAGTCACCCATGGGACAGTGCCATTTTGGAGTGGAGAGGCAGCCGTCGGCCAGAGCCCGCCTGAGCACTCGGGGGGGCCACACAGGAGGAGGAGGGAGCAGCCAGCTCAGAGCACCCCACTGTGCCAAGGAGAGTTCTGAAGGCCCCGAGGTTGGAGGAACTCTTTGACTCCTAGAGAACTCCAGTCCTGGTCCAACATGTATTAATCAAATAACAGAAAAGGAACTCAAAGAGACTAAGCAAAAGTGGGAATTCTTTGGCTTCTAACTAGGGCAGCTGAGTGGCACGCTCTCCCCGGAGCCCTGAGATACCCCTTAACATGGCAGGGGTGGGTGGGGTGGGAGGTAAAAAGGCACAACCTCAGACAGCACGGGGCCGAGGCACCTTCGTGTTCAGAAGGCCTCACAGGGCTGCCTCTGCCCTCTGTAGCCCAGGCTTCCTCCGTCCTCACCTTCTTGCCCTGCAGACCTGTTGCCTTTCCCAGCCTCTTGATGGCAGAACCTGTAAACTGGTGGTTATCTGGGTCTGGCTGACCCAGCCCTAAGCCTGGTCCCATCTGAGTTTATCTGGATTTTTGAGGGACCGTTTCCCACTATGGGTCTGTGGGAACAGAACCCTAGGAGCCGTTCCTGGCCCCCCGGGCCTCCCCTCCAGCCCCAGTGCAGCCCCTGGGCTGGCTTTGCTGTGTGTCTTTCACTGCAGTGACCACAACTGGTGTTGACTGCACACATCTGAGCCTGCACTGCCTCAATTCTTAAACCACCTCCTGGCCAGAGATGAGAATCTCATCTACTTCAGTTTGAAATCTTCCTGCTGACCTAGATCTGGCCCCTGAAGTGTTAGGGGGCGGGGGAGGGCACAGACACCAAGGTCCTGCACACGTGTCCTGCCTCTGCCCCTCCCCTCTAGAATTCAGACCCTCAGAGCAGCAGCCACCGCTGTACTGTGGGGGACAAGACCGTGTGTCAGGAGGTAGAGCAGGAAGGAGCCTTGAGCTAGCCTCTGGGGAGCTGCCAGGGGGAGGGGTCAGGTACATCCTGAGCCTGTGCCACTCCCAACAGACACACTGGCTCAGTCCCCAGACTTGCTATAGGACCTGTGGCCACAGGTGACTCATGTTCCCGAGTGCGTTATCTACTCCGGCCTCTGGTACAGCGGCTTCAGTCACCCTGCCCCCCCCCCTGCTGTCTGCCTTCCTCTCTCTGCCTCCTTCCCCATAAGTTGGCCCCTGGTGTCGTTGTTGCCAGATGGGAAAGCTATTTCAGCTACTTCAAATGGATTCCAAAGAAATGAAGAATTGCAAGGGGCAAACAGCCGAGTCCCACAGTCCCCGTGGCCTGGAGGGCTTCTGAGAGGCAGCGTGTTCCCAGCAGCTCTGGACACCATGTTTTACCAGAGTCCTCTGGGGGGGAAGGAGAGAAGGGTGAGGAAGCCTCACCCTGGAGAAGCAGTAGGGCCAAGCCTAAGGGGCAGGGCCACCCTCCTGAGACCAGTCCTCACGGGCAGAGTGGCTGTGTAATCGCAATGTCCAGAGACGGGGCATTAATGATTGCATCTGGACAACTGGCCTGGCAGACCTAGGCACTCAGCCATCTGTCTGAGGCCATGGGCCAGTTCCCACAGACATCACCAGGGTCTGGCTTCCTGCCTGCCTTAGGATCGCCTGCTCTGCCATGGTGCGCAGCTAGGTGGGCACTTCCCTGCATACAGGCCCTGACCAGACCCCACTGAGTCCAAAGGGCCGGCCCAGGACAGCCAAGGGACTGTTAATCTCCTACTGGCCTGGCCAGACATCTGCAGAGCACCAGGTTGCCTGCACTTGCTCTGTCATAACCACCTTGCGGAAAGACAAGTATGTGAAGTAGCAGCTTTCGCATAGTTACAGTTGTTGTTTTGTTTTTTTTGGCCAGTCCTGGGCTTGGACTCAGGGCCTGAGCACTGTCCCTGGCTTCTTGAGCCACAGTGCCACTTCTGGCCAATTTCTATATATGTAGTGCTGGGAATCGAACCCAGGGCTTCATGTACATGAGGCAAGCACTCTTGCCACTAGGCCAGATTCCCAGCCCTGCATAGTTACAGTTGTGAACCCATCACTGTACTGAAAGATTGTTTTGTTATCTCACAGAAACCCTGGCCCCGTTAGCAGTCATTCTTCACCTATACACACACACACGTACACACACACATACATATGCCAGTGCAACAGCTACAATTTATTTACTTTTTATTTATTTATCTTTTGTGTAATACTGGGGTTTGAACTTAGGGCCTTGTACTTGCCAGGCAGGCGCTTTACCACCTGAGACATACCTCTAGCCCACAGTTTACTTCTGTCTTGGTGGGTTTGCCTTTTCTGGACAGTCTGTATGAGCGAGTTATGGATACATGTCACACTTGCATTGTGTCAGCCCTTCATTCCTCTTTGTGGCTGAACGTTACTACTGTGATTATGGTAGCGTGCACATATGTTGTTTACTGTGTAAGTGTAATCCAGTGATGTAGGCATTCACACTAGGGCACATCTGTCATCCCTGTATACTCCAGCACATCCCATCACCCCAAACCTGTACCCATTCACAGTCACCCACGATCAACCAACCAGGCCCTGGCAGCCTCCAACCTGCTCTGGCCCTGCGGATTGGCCTGGTGAGAGAATTCACATCAGTGAGCCACACACCAAGTGCCTGGCTTCCTTTACTCAGCATTGTTTTTAGGATCCAGCAAAATTGCGGCCCGGATCCTTCTTTATGGCTAAATCACATCCTGTGGTGTATCTGCCAGTCCTAGGAGACATACCGAGTTCACCACAAAGCAAGAGGCCTGAAGCCACAGGCCTCCTTCCTCTCCCTGCTCTGGAGGCTGGCAATGTGCACCCAGGTGGAACAGAGTCCACATCTACCAGAAGAACAGGAAGGGCCTGCCTTGGCTCCCTGGCCCGTGCCACTGTCCTGCAGTCTCTCCTGGTGTCTCCTCCTCTTTCATGACACTAGCCATATCGGATTACGGTTGGCCCTGATGCAGAAATCCCAAGTGGACATGATTTGGGGGGACATTTCTCCCCACCACAATGTGGGCCCATTTGTCCAGTCACCATCAGGTGGCCACGGGACTGGCACGGGCTCTCAGCAGTGGGAATGGGCTGCTCTGGACGTCATGGCGCTCTGGGTATGAGCCTGTTCTCGCAGAGACACTGGCGAGGGACTGGTGGGTCATCGCGTGACTCCAGTTTAACTTTTGGGAGGGAAGCTTGCCGCTTGCTTTTGAAGTTAAATTTGCATAGCTTTCTGTGCTGGAAATAGAGTGCAGGGATGCAGGGTCCAGATCTGCCTGGGGAGGAGGGTACACGTGCAGACACCACCCCGGGAGAAGAGGTGTGAGCAAGCAAGCCCTGGAAGGCAGGCCGCGCCGAGGCTCTGCCTAGCACCTGCAGGCACTGTGGGGATTGGGTGTCGGCTTTATGGCTCACTGGAGCGTGATGGGGTGGACATAAACCACACCCCCATGGTAGGTGCACCACTTGCAGAATTATCACTCCACCTCTTCTCTTCCCTGCAGATGGGGTGGGGTGACCTGGGGGTGTATGGAGACCCTTCTCGAGAGACCCCAAATTTGGACCAGATGGCTGCGGAAGGAATGCTTTTCCCTAACTTCTATTCTGCCAACCCTCTCTGTTCACCGTGTAAGTCAGCGCTGGCCCCGCTGGCCCCGGCCCCAGGCTGGGGCAGCCAGCCAGGCCCTGCACACCCTCCACCCGCCAGCTCTGCCTGGGGGTGCATCTCTTCTGTCGGGGCTGAGGGGGAGGGAGGGGCCACACCTCCCCTGGAGCACTTCCGCGTCCCCAGGCAGAGTAGAGGGCAGGGAAGCTGTGCCTCCTCCCTGGGGCACCCGCAGAAGTGCCCAGAAGAAGAGCAGTGGGCGAGCGGAGCGATCCCCACGTGAGGACGGGCTGCGTGGCCATCGGCCTGGTGGTAGTCCTGGGGCCTAGGGAGCCAGGCCCGGGCCTCCAGGACCAGCCGAGCTCGGGGCCCGAGGTCCATGCCTCCATCCCCTTGTGGGGTGTTGGGCCCGCACCTCGATGAGGCTGGAGCTAAAGCGCAAAATGTGGGTCGCACGCTTCCCCGGAGCAGTGCACGTGGGGCTTGAGGGACCTGGCTGTGGGTCCTGCCGGATGCGCTCTCAGAGTTGCTCTTCCCACTCCTTCTGCCTAGCCCGGGCAGCCCTGCTCACGGGACGGCTGCCCATCCGCAATGGCTTCTACACCACCAACGCGCACGCCAGAAACGGTAAGCCTCCCGGCACATGCCAGAAGAGGGTGGGCCCCTCAGCCCAGGTGTGGAGGGAGGGTGGCACGTACGACCCGGGATGTTCGTTCCTGCTGCTTTGAACCAGATCCTGGTTCTCTCCCTAAAAACAGAGTTAGGTGAATGGAGGCACCAGGTCCAGCACTGGCTCCATGAGAACCTGAGGCTAGGGGCTCCCAGAGCCCTACTAGCGCCCCTCCCCCAAGGTCCCCACCGCTGGGGGCTGACAGCGTGTTCAGGGTGGCTGAAGAGTAGCCCCTGTGGTTCATATCCAACCCTAACTACTCAGGAGGTGGAGATCTGGAGGATAAAGTTCAAAGCCAGCCCAGACAGGTAGGCCTGGGAGACTTCATCTCCACAATCACTAGCAAAAGCAGGATGGGAGCATGGCCCAAGCGGTGGAATGTCAGCCACGCAAGCAAGCTCCAGGCCCCGAGTTCACATTGTGATATCACCAGCACACAAAGGAGGCATGCCCCTTCCTTCAGGAGCTCCTACTTCTCCAGGAGTGGTTTAAGGGAACATCAGGGAATGTTCTGGAAACAGATCTATTTTGTTTCTTTTTTCCTTTTATGTTGTTGTAGTTGTTGTTGGTCATGGGGCTTGGACTCGGTGCCTGGGTACTGTTTCTGAGCTCCCTTCTGTTCGTGGCTAATGCTCCACCACAGCGCCCCATCCATCCAGCTGTGTGTGTGTATGGGGGGGGGGGACAGAAGAGTCTCCCAGACTTTATTGCCCTAGCTGGCCTTCAACTGAGATGCTCGGATGGGTGCCCCCTGGGTGGCTGGGATGGCAGGACTGCGTCTGCGGTGCCTGGCTCCCAGGGGCTTTACTTAGATCCATCCCCACCTACGATGAGGCTGAGGCGGGAATGCCTGCGAAAACCCCGAGGTGCACCCTAGCTCTGCCCGCCAGCAGCTCCGTGCCGGTCGGCGCGCAGCTCCCTTACGGCTGCTGTGGGATTCCCAGGCCGCGCCGGCGCGCTCAGGGTGGTGTCATCCTTCCAGCGTACACGCTGCAGGAGATGGTGGGCGGCATCCCCAGCTCGGAGCATCTGTTGCCTGAGCTCCTGAAGGAGGCTGGCTACACCAGCAAGATCGTGGGCAAGTGGTAAGTTCCAGAACATGCCTCTGCAGCGGTCCGTTCTGCATCCCCAGGCTCAGTTGCTTCCAAGTCAAGACCTCTCGTGTAGGGAGCATGAATTCTGGTCCCTTTAGATTTCTGCCGGGAGCTTTCCAAAGTGGATGTGGCCATTCCAGGGGTGTTCCTGGGGCCTGGCTGGGCCACCATCCAGGAACAGAGGTGTTTCAGGCATCCGTCAGTAAACGCCCCATGCTGTCACTGTCTCCACCACCCCTCTTTAGTCCCTGGGGCACTTAGGTGTGAGGACACAGCGCCTTCCACCCTGCGCCCCACAGGCCCGCTTCCCTCAGGAAGCTGCCCTGCTCCCTGCCCTCCGTGAGCTGCTCCAGGGCCTGCGGCCCTTCTCATTGCCCGTGACAGTCACGAGGATTCAGAATCTGCCAAGGCCAGGGAAATAGTTCTCGGAAAATCCAGTCTGCAGGCTGCCTGAGGAACACCGTGTTCCTCTTCAGGCAAGAAGGAAGCCACCCTGCCAGCAGGATGAGGCACCGGGGCAGAGCGAACAGCCCTATCGTGGGGAGGGCAGCCCCGAGCAGGTGCCGGGAAGCCCAGGGAGTCTGGCACAGGCTGCCCTCGAGAGCTGTGCCAACACAAGTAATAGCAGATGGTCTGGGGCAGTGTATCCCCAGTGACCAGAGCTGCCTGCCCGGCAGCCCTACCCCATCCCCCAGCCTCCCGCTCGTTATCATCGATGCAGGGTGGCCACAGAGGCAGAAGGAGTAAGTCGAGCTGGCTGGGGTCCAGGATGACTGCTGGGAGGAGCAGGGCCTAGAGGCCATTCTTGAAGGACTCGAGGCTCTGTGGGTGGACAAGTCAGCGGTGGAGCCTGCAGTGGGATCAGTACAAAGACAAATTTCCAGAGGCCCGGGGCAGTCACCCCACTGCCCCTTAATGATCAAGGTCCCCGTCCCAGCAGGCCCACGCCAGAGCTGCCCTAACGTTCATGCAGACCAAAGAGCCACGGGCTGAGTCCTGGAGCACATGAGGCCTGGGCTCCTAGAATAAGGCTCAGATGCAAACCCAAGTTCTGCCAGCCTTCGGTCTGTTCTTGCTTACCTGCTGGTCAGCACTGGCCACTGCTGTCTTGGGACAAGCAAGGGAAATTAAAGCTGGTCAAGACTGTGACCCTGTGTTTTTTAAATTTTTATTTTATTGTAAAGGTTATGTACAGAGGGGTTACAGTTACATAAGAACTGGAGTTGTGGCTCAAGTGGTAGAGCACTAGCCTTGAGCGCAAGAGCTCAAAGACGGCACCCAGGCTCAGAGTTCAAGCCCCAAGTCTGGGTGAAAAGCAAAGCTAGGCGGGCCGAAGCCACTGGTTTCTGGAGGTCCGGTTCCCACGGTGTACCATCCCCAAGACACCCAGTCCTCAGCCAGGCCTCACCGTCTCAAAGGCCCTGAGCCGCACCACGTGCCCTCCACTGTACCCGGCACCCTTGGTGAGGCCCAGTGCTCCTTCTGGGGGAGGGCTTTAGGTCTTGGTGTTCCCGGGCCTTAGCACGCAGTGAGTGCCAGAGGCACGCTTGTTTTGTTAAACATGAATGAAGAAGGATGGGTTTGCTATCAAAACAACTTGGAGGGTCCCTGGGTGGGGGTCCCTGAAGCGTCTTGGCTCCTGTTTCTAGGCACTTGGGTCACAGGCCCCAGTTCCACCCCCTGAAGCATGGGTTTGATGAGTGGTTCGGCTCCCCCAACTGCCACTTTGGCCCTTACGACAACAAGGCCAAGCCCAACATCCCTGTGTACCGGGACTGGGAGATGGTCGGCAGGTAAGGTGGCACCCTTCCTTCCCCGCCTCATCCTGTGTACCGGGGCTGGGAGGTGGTCGGCAGGTAGTGGGCTCTTCCTTCCTTTCCTTGTCCTGGTGACTTGGTGCCCAGCACTCCTGCCCCTGCTTCTGTGCTGCCTCTGGAGCAGGATGGATGGTTCCTTTGGGGTTCTGGGATTCGAACTCAGGGCCATGCACTTGGTATGAAGGCATTCCACTCCCTGAGCCATGCTTCCAGTAGGAGAGGTGATTCTTGAACCACCTGCTGGCTTGTACTAGCGTTCTGTGTACTGAGAGGGTTGGTTCCTGGGAAGTTCTTCCCAGAGCCTATGAGACTCAGGCCTGGGGCCGTTTCTGACCTTTCCAGGGTCACTGTTTCTTTTGTGACATCCTAAGTCAGAGGTCTTTCTCAGAACACACTCATAGAGCCTGCACTCAGTTTCGGAGGTCCAGAGCTCTCATCTGCCTGTGTCAAATGGGCTTGTCGGCTGTGGCCTAAACACTCAGCACAGCAGAGAGGAGGACGAGGATGAACTCCTGTCTGAGACTCACAGTGGAAGGAAGTTTTGCAGAGAGGCTAGGGCTTGGGTGTGGAGAACCTGTGTGGGCACAATTCTGGGTTTTATCCCTCCCTCCCTCCCTTTTTCCCTCCCTCCCTTCCTCTCTCCCTCCCTCCCTTTCTTTGTCAGTTGTGGAGCTTGAACTTATAGCTGGGTAGTGTCCCTAACCTGCTTTGTGCTCAAGGCGAGTGCTCTACCACTTGATCCATAGCACCACTTTAGGCTTTTTCTGAGTAATTTATTAGAGATAAGCGTCTCACAGACTTTCCTGCCCAATCTGGCTTCAAACCACGATCCTCAGCTCTCAGCCTCCTGAGTACCTAGGATGACAGGTGTGGGCCACTAGTGCCTGGCTTTCGCCTGGCTTTGCTTTTCTTTTGGAACCTCTTATTACTTGGGTGGACTCAAAGTGAAAGCAGCACATTGTCTTTTCTAATGTGACAGCTTTACTGGGCCATGCGGTCACACGGGCAGCCCCCACCTACAGCACACAGTCCAGCGCGTGTAACCAGCATGAGCCGCCCGCCCAGCCCGTCCCCCTGTTCACACACAGCCTATGACTTTGCTGGTAGATTTGGGGAAGGGACTTTCCTGACTGAAGTCTGGATTCTGTCTGGTATGTTTTCAGATTTTACGAAGAATTCCCAATTAATCTGAAGACTGGGGAAGCCAATCTCACTCAGATCTACTTACAGGTTCGGGGCTAGGCTGGGCCAGGCCGGTGTTTGCGAAGTAGGGAAGGCGGCGCTGAGCTGGGCTGCCGTTTGGGAAGTAGGGGAAGGTTGGCCGTGGGTAGAGAGGATGTGAAACTTCTCTGCAGGAAGCCCTGGATTTCATCAGAACACAGCAGGCAAAGCACCGCCCCTTCTTCCTCTACTGGGCCATTGATGCCACCCACGCCCCTGTCTATGCATCAAGGCCTTTCTTGGGCACCAGCCAGCGCGGGCGGTGAGTCCCTGTGTGGGAGTGGTGGCCCCTGGCGGGCTTCGGCAAGGCTGGATTCCCATGGGGGGTGGGCGCTCAGCACCCCTAGGGAAAGGTCCAGAGCACCCTGGTTTTCGTGAGACCTCACCTGCGCAGGACGGTAGAGAGGGCCCCAGCATCGGCGGGGGCCCCGTCTGCAAGGACTCGAACTTGGGCTTGCCTCGGCCCATTCTGAAGCCAGGGTCAGTGTGTGTCCTGTGACACCCTGACGCCCTTGGCTCCTCCACAGGTATGGCGACGCCGTGCGGGAAGTCGATGACAGCGTAGGGAAGATACTGAGCCTCCTGAAGCACCTGGGCATCGGGCAGGACACGTTCGTCTTCTTCACATCCGATAATGGCGCTGCACTCATTTCTGCTCCCAAACAAGGCAAGTTTCCCCCCCCTCCCCCACCGGGGCCAAACGCTGGAGCCGCTTGTACTCAGAGGCCCTCAGCAGCCCTCAGGCAGAGCAGGAAAGGGGCTCCCGGAAGCGTCTTGGCTCCTGTTGTGGGCACTTGGGTCACAGGCCCCAGTTCCACCCCTGAAGCACCCAGGCGACTGTCAGGACCAGCAGGAACCTCACCTGCCGTCCAGCGAGAGCCCTGCCCAAACGCAGGTGACGCCAGCATCGTGACCATCTGAGGGATACACCGGGGCTGGGACTCCCAGCGACCCGTGCCACGCGGCGTGGCCTGGGGCTCTGCTTAGTCTTGGGGCCAGCCATGAGTGGCCAGAGCTCTGGTGGCTCCGTTTCTGAATGGCAGGTCCTCAGGGAAGGGAGGACGGGGCAGGATAGTCCCATTCTCTGGAAATCTCAGCCAGCCTGGATGGAGCCATCTCACGAGCTTCCTGGCCTCCTTGGCCTGGCCCTTTGTCTCTATGATCATCTCAGGGACCCAAGACCACCTGGCAGAGAGGCCCAGGATGGGCTGGTGCCCTCCCGGTGACTGCCTGCCAGGGGCATTGTGGGATCGTCCCTCTGACAGGTGCCAACTCTCATCTTCAGGTGGCAGCAATGGCCCCTTCCTGTGTGGGAAGCAGACCACGTTTGAAGGTGGCATGCGGGAGCCAGCGATTGCGTGGTGGCCAGGGCACATCGCTGCAGGCCAGGTAAGTCACGGCCCTGCAAGACTCGCATCGCCCTCCAAACCTCCAGAGGCCGCTGGTGCCCACAGCGGGTCCAGCCAGTACGGCCGCCTGGGGACACAGGCTCCTCGGTTCTGCGCTGGTGATGTGGCGACCCCTGGCCTAGGCGCAGGCAGGCAGGCCAGGCTGTAGGACTCGTCGGGCCTCCATCTTCTCAGCTGCGTTCTGTGGGCACGCCCACTGCACAGTGCTCCCCCCGGGGTCTTCAGGGTGAGGACCCCAGCAGGCACTCGGTACGTCTACTTCATCCCCTCTGCACGGCTTTCCTGCAGGCGGGCTCTCAGCTGAGAACCCGTTCTTCAGGACCCGCAGTGACCCCAGGGGCCGTGCAGACAGACAGCATCTGTGAGCACAGGGGCTGCTGCCCCTTGGGTGGGCTCTTCCTCAGGTCGTCTCCGGGAGGCCTTGTCTCTGCTGAGCTGCTTTCATCTATGCGTGCTGGCATAGGAGGCCACGGGATTCCAGAACTGCGGCCACTGTCCTCCTCACGTGGGGCCGCACAGCACCGCTAACCCTCGCGGGAAGAACCTGGGGTCCCACACAGCTGCCTCAGCCAAGCCGAGTAGTCTGGCTGGCCCCTAGGAGGTCCCTTGATTTCCCCAGAGGCCAGCAGTGTGGCCCCGTGCTGATCCCTCCTCTCCCCTGCACCTCTGCCTGCTGGGCCCGCACGGGTGGCCCGGTCCATTCTCCCAGGCCAGCCCTCGTCCTGCCCGCCGCCCTCAGAGGCCGCACCGTGGCTGGGTCCAGGGGCTGGGCGTGAACATCTGCCGATCCGGTTAGGCCCTTAGGCCCCTGCCACCTCTTCCTGCTGCGCACCTTCAGAAGTTGCCCATCTGGCCCCCAGCTACTAGGGCAGAGTTGGGAGCAGTTCTAGGCTTGCGGCGTTGGGGCCTAGCCTGCTGCCCACGGGCCTGGGACAGTTTCCATGTATCCTCAGCAGCAAGAGGAACTTTTGGTAGCACCTGCCCTGGACACCTTGTTTCCACACCCTCTGCCCTCAGGCCTGCTCAGTGTCTCCTGCCCAGGGCCTCCTGACAACCCCCCCTCCCCCCTGCCATCCCCGTTCCTGGACTCTGCAGATTGACAGACCTTGAGGCTTGCTGACAGGCAGCTGTGGGCTTGCCCGTCACTGTACTGGGACCCTCCGAAGGGCAGATGGGGACGTGACCACACAGTGCGTGGGAAACATGACCAGAAAGACACAGGGGGTGCCCCTCTGTGTGAACGGGGCCTCACCTGGCTTTGGGGAGCCCGGGGCGGTGGTCATTTAGTGACCTGACCCTCATGAAGGACTGGGAGAGACGGGATGTCTGGGTGGGGCATCCACGTCAGGCTGCAGTGCCCGGCTCCCCGGTGAGGCGCACAGCAGATCCCGGGCCGCACAGGCCCCTGGTGCTGACTGGCCTGCACAGGCAGGAGGCTCAGCCCCCACTGCTCCTCTCCAGGGGGTTCCGAGGCCCCTGCTCCCCATCTCCCTCCCAGCCAGAGGAGCCAGGCCTGGAATGTGGAAACCTCGCAGGCTCTGCCGAGCTTGGCCGCCCCCCCTCTCTCCCTCCCCCGGGACCCATGGAACCCAGCCAGGCTGGGAGTCAGCTGTGTGCTGTGATAACAGCGCCGTTCATTCAAAAGGCTGACATTTGTCCCGCAGCTTCAGAGAGCCAGCCTTCCTGCCGCTCCTGGCGGGGCCTTGTTGCTCAGCCTTTGAGGAGTGAAATCTTGAAGACACCGCGTCGGCCTTAGTGGCCTCTTCCTGCAGGGCCGCGGTGTGAGCTGCTCCCCTGGGGCACACAGACGTGTGTTCTCTGCACACAGCTGCTTGTGCCAGAGACCCAGACCCCCTCCCTCCCGCCACCCCAGCTCCGCAGTGAGTCCCCGCCTTTATTTCGCCCAGACGGAAAGAGTATTTGCCTTCTCTTTTTCCCCCCTCCTTTCTCATTTCTTTTTCTCTTTCCAACAACACTAAGCCCTGGAGAGAGGACTTTGGGAGAGCCCCAAAAGACAGCCAGGATTGCTGGAGGTGCCTGCCTTCCTGCAAAGGCCTTGGATGGGTTCTGAAACAGATGTGTCCCCTAGTGTTTCCCTCCTGCCCTGGGAGGGGCAGACTCCAGATGGCAGGTGCCAGGGCCACACAGGCAAGGTCCTCGTGGCATGGTGAAAACCACAACTCCAGCTGGACCAGGGGCGGGCAAGGAGCCCCGAGGGGAGCACTGTACAAACAGGACCCCATGGAGGAGCTTTGCCAGGAGTGGTGCCCTGCCCCATGCCAGAACACCAGGAGTGGTGCCCACCCTGCCCCATGCCAGGACCCCAGGAGTGGTGCCCACCCTGCCCCGTGCCAGAACACCAGGAGTGGTGCCCACCCTGCCCCATGCCAGAACACCAGGAGTGGTGCCCACCCTGCCCCGTGCCAGGACCCCAGGAGTGTGCCCACCCTGCCCCATGCCAGAACACCAGGAGTGTGCCCACCCTGCCCCGTGCCAGAACACTAGGAGTGGTGCCCACCCCATGCCAGGACCCCAGGAGTGTGCCCTCCTTGCCCCGTGCCAGGACCCCAGGAGTGGTGCCCGCCCTGCCCCATGCCAGGACCCCAGGAGTGGTGCCCGCCCTGCCCCATGCCAGGACCCCAGGAGTGTGCCCGCCCTGCCCCATGCCAGGACCCCAGGAGTGGTGCCCACCCTGCCCCATGCCAGGACCCCAGGAGTGGTGCCCGCCCTGCCCCGTGCCAGGACCCCAGGAGTGTGCCCACCCTGCCCCGTGCCAGGACCCCAGGAGTGGTGCCCACCCTGCCCCGTGCCAGGACCCCAGGAGTGTGCCCGCCCTGCCCCGTGCCAGGACCCCAGGAGTGGTGTCCACCCCATGCCAGGACCCCAGGAGTGTGCCCACCCTGCCCCGTGCCAGGACCCCAGGAGTGTGCCCACCCTGCCCCATGCCAGGACCCCAGGAGTGGTGCCCACCCTGCCCCGTGCCAGGACCCCAGGAGTGTGCCCACCCTGCCCCGTGCCAGGACCCCAGGAGTGTGCCCACCCTGCCCCGTGCCAGGACCCCAGGAGTGGTGCCCACCCTGCCCCATGGCCACTGTGCTTCCCACTGACCTGCATGGCACCAGTACATGGGGTCAGTGAGAATTGGGGAGCCAGTGAGGGGGCCAAAGGAGGCCGTGTCTCCCACGTGCCAAGACAAGGGCAGAGGTAGCCGGTACTCTGCACGGGGCCCAGCCTAATACAGATGTACCTGCAGCCACAGGGGCCTGTCTCTGGAGGCGTGGCTCCCTGGGCATGTGCACCCACAGGCCCCGCCCCCGCCCCCTGGGGTGGAGTGGACCTGAGGGAGCAGCAGGTGCTCACTCTCCCGGGACCTGGGCCCCCGGCCAAGTGCTGCTGTGTCGCTGCAGGTGAGCCACCAGCTGGGCAGCATCATGGACCTCTTCACCACGAGCCTGTCCCTTGCCAGCCTGAAGCCGCCCCGTGACCGAGTGATTGACGGTCTTGACCTCCTCCCCACCCTTCTGCAGGGCCGGCTGGTGGACAGGTGGGTGCAGGACGGACACAGCTTTGCCCTCGGCGCCCCCCGCAGCTCCGTGTGGCCGGGCCTAGTGCCGCGGAAGGGCGGCAGTCTCACCAGTCTGCCAGTCAGTGTGGGAAGTGAGGCGCCGGCACCTGGGGCAGCCCGGGACCCTCGGGGGACAGGGAGGCCCTCACTTCGGGGAAACATCACAAGGGCTGAGTGGGTGGGGTCTTGTCCCCCCGTCCCTTCTGCGCTGGCGGTCTTGTCCCCGTAGTTCCTCTGTGTGCTTCAGGCTGTAGGCAGGAGTGGAGCACGTGCTCTGCTGTCTGCCCTGAGCTGGGTCCCTGGTCCCACCCTCGCCCTGTGCCCAGCTCTGTGCCTTGGACCGCTACTTACCACCGAGTCCCGAGCGCGCTGAGGAGTGGAGCGAGCGCTGGAGAGGCTCAGCGCTGTGGGGAGGAGGGCGGCAGCCCAGGGCTCGCGGCAGGGCCTCAGGCCCGGGGAGGTGGGGAAGGGGGTGTGTGTGACCTTAGCAGGGTCACCTCTGCAGCATCCATTGAACCCCAGCTTCCCAGCCGGGAGCCCCGCCCGCAGACTCAGCCATGACCCTTCCCTCAACAGGCCAATATTCTATTACCGAGGAAACACACTGATGGCCGCCACCCTTGGCCAGTACAAGGCCCACTTCTGGACTTGGACCAACTCCTGGGAGGAATTCAGACAGGTAGGGGATGGCGACAACAGGAAGCTCACAGCCCTGCTGCCTCCTGGTGTGGCCCCACAGGCCACCCCCCTCAGTGAGGGAGGCTGGGGCTACTGCTCTCAGCCCCCTACACGCACACGCAGGGTACCTGGAAGATGCTAGGGACGTGCGAGTGGTATCCTGCAAGGGCTGAACTTTGGGGGTGGCTTTCAGGGCGTACAGTCCAGATCCCACAAAGGGCCTCTGCAACCTTTGCCTTCCCACCCTGCACAGAGCCCTCCTAGGCCCCGCCCTCCACCACCGCGCCCTGTAGGCCCCTTTCTCTCAAGTTCTCCCAGACCCTCCACGCCCAGGCACGGGGAGCCTGTTGCTATCTGCGTCTCAGTGCTATCTAGGGTGTGGGGCGTCCTCCCCCCCTCCCCCGACACAGTCCAGGGCCTTCTCTGCTGCAGCCTGGCCAGGCCTTGGGCTGGCCGCCTTCTCAGCCCGCAGCTCGTCAATATCTTTAGACACATGGAAACCCCAGTGATTTGCCTCAAGAGAAAATCAGGTAACGAAAAGCCCAAGTTCTAGAACACGAGATCATCTCGGATACAAATCACAAACCCTGGCTCAGGCATCAGATGTGCAGGATGCTGGGCTGTGCGTGGCAAGGCAGGTGGACAGCATAGGAAAGGGACACCAGACTTGGGCTCAAGGGCACCACCATCCGGACCCAGTGCCTTACGTGGATGCATGGGGCAGGAAAGGTTGCAGAGTCCATGCAGGCTCCCCAGGCCACCCCGTGCCTGCCCCAGACTGCCCCCCACCCCGCCTTCCTGCATAGCCAGGCGCCTGCTCTGCCCTCAGACCTTATCTCAGCATCTTGTCCTGAGTGCTACCCTACGCCCCGCTCAGCCCTGCCCTGCAGCTCAGAGACTACAGTCTGTCCCCTTGGTGCCTTGGGTCCAGAGAAACCCAACCCAGCTCCTACTAGGCCGGCATCTAGCGGGTATGGGAGCTGCGCCAGGAGCAGGCCGGCATCTAGCGGGTATGGGAGCTGCGCCAGGAGCAGGCCGGCATCTAGCGGGTATGGGAGCTGCGCCAGGAGCAGGCTGGCCTCTAGGGAGGATGGGAGCTGCACCAGGAGCAGGCCGGCCTCTAGGGAGGATGGGAGTTGCACCAGGAGCAGGCCAGCATCTAGGGAGGATGGGAGCTGCACCAGGAGCAGGGCCGGCCTCTAGGGAGGATGGGAGTTGCACCAGGAGCAGGCCGGCCTCTAGGGAGGATGGGAGCTGCACCAGGAGCAGGCCGGCATCTAGCGGGTATGGGAGCTGCACTCGGGGCACAGAACATGTACTGTCAGCTCCTGTAAATGTTTAGAAGTTTCTGCCACAGAACCTGTGCCCAAAGGGCCTGGCAGAGGCATGCACGTGAGTCTTAATCTGAACATTTGCATGCGGGGCCAGATCCTGGGAGAAGCCCCAGTGCTGTTCAGGCTCCCTTTGCTACTGCAGGCCAGGTGGGCCAGCTTTGAGCAAAAGAGCTCAAGAAGAGCACCCAGGCCCTGAGTTCAAGCCCCATGACCAAGAAGAAAGGCAGGCAACTGGCTGGCTAGGAATGTGGTTAGTGGTAGAGTGCTTACCTAGCATGCATGAAGCTCTAGGTTCAATTCCCTCAGTACCACATACACAGAAAAAGCCAGAAGTGGCACTGTGGCCAAGTACTAGACCACTATCCTTGAGAAGTTCAGGGATAGTGTCCAGGCCCTGAGTTCAAGCCCCAGGCCTGGCAAAAAAAGGAGGGAGAAAAGAGTAGGTACTGGAGTTGAGTCTGGAGAGTCATGCTTGAATCCGCGTCAGTACTTGGCTTCCATGCCTCCTGTCCCAGCCCACCCGCCCCTGTGCTGTGCAGAAACGGGCTGGAGCGCTGCTCATGAGCAGGGCAGGAGAACTTGTCTGCCCAGGCTGGCTTTGGCCCATCCTCAGATCTCAGCTAGGGTTATGGGCATGGATTACAGGCGTGAGCCACCGGCACCCGCTTTATCCTGATGAGAGGCACGTGGGCGGGGCTTCGCCCTCGCCTCACTTCCCCTCACTACTTGGACGTGGAGAGGGACACTGGAAAAGGGCGGCCACCGGTCAGTGCTCCCTGCTGCTCCTTCCAGGGCATCGATTTCTGCCCGGGGCAGAATGTCTCAGGAGTCACCACCCACACCCAGGAGGAGCACACGAAGCTGCCCCTCATCTTCCACCTAGGCCGAGACCCAGGAGAGAAATTCCCACTCAGGTGAGGCTGGGCTGGGGCCGCCACGTCCGGTAGTGCAGCCAGCCAGCGGCAGGCCCCTCTGGATGCCCTGGGCTACGAGGGCATCCAGAGGGCACTGGAGCAGAGCCGGCCCGCGCCGGTCCCACAGGCTTCTTTCCCTCGGTCCCCCACCAGGCTTGTAAATGCTTTAAGCAGTATTCAGTGCTGCAGAGGTCCCCACAGGAGGTCTCGGTCCTCAGGGTCAGCCCCCCGCAGCAGCTTCTGGGCCCTGTGGAGACAGCTGTGCTCCCTGAGCCGGGCCGCTGGCTGCTCAGCCTCCTTTGGGCTCCGCCTTCATCCCCTCCCCCATCTCTGGGTCTAAGGACGGGCGGGCTGCCTGTCCAGGAGGCCGGGGGCCAACGGGCAGGACCCAGGCCCGTATGGGACATCATCCTCAGGGTACCTGCCACCAGGGGCCCCACGTCCCCCTCCTAGAATGCCTGTAGGCCTTCCGCAGAGCTGACCGGTCTCCGGGGTGCAGCCTCGTGACCAGAGCCTTCTTACCTCCAGCTTTGCCAGTGCTGAGTACCAGGATGCCCTGGACAGAACCACCTGGGCTGTCCAGCAGCATCAAGAGGCCTTGGTCCCCCGGCCAGCCGCAGCTCAACGTGTGTGACCGGGCAGTCATGGTAGGTGTCTGTGCTGGGCCCGCTGCCCATGCGCGTGGCAGCTGGGAGGGGCTGTGGGGGCTCCATGCAGTGCAGGGGGGCAGGAGGGGGACAGCGGAAGGACTCAGCTGCCCTGCTGAGAAGTCCTATGGGACTGGACTGGGCAGAGCCTCGGGAGCCCGTGGAGAGGACCCCGTGGCAGCCCGTGACTGGTGCCTTTTGCACTAGTGTCCCTGAGCCCTGCCCTCGGAAGCATGGCTGCCACTGCTCCAACCTCGCTGTGGGAGGACAGGGACGCCCTTTTCTCAGGACTGCCAAGGTTTGGGGGCCGCTGGAGCCCGAGCTCCCAGAGGGTACTGCTGCTCCCCTCCAAGGAGCGGCCGCTCTCCAGCGGCACAGAAATGACCTGTCCAAAGTTCACAACGAACTCTAGGAACCTACAAACCTGGAAGACATTTACAAGGAGGGGTAGCACCCAACAAAAGGAAAATCCCTAGGGCTGGGAACGGGGCTCAGTAGTAGAGGCTTGCCAAGCATGCATGACGCCCTGGGTTCCATTCCTCAGCACCACATACACAGAAAAAAGCCGGAAGTGGGCGCTGTGACTCAAGAAGTAGTGCTAGCCTTGAACAACAAGAAGCTTGGGGACAGTGGCCGGCCCCTGAGTTCCAGCCCCAGGACTGGGAAAAAATAAATTAGAAAGAAAATCCCTAGCATACACTGGAAGGAGGCAGCTCAAGCCAGCACACTCCCCGACAGAAACAAAGAAGAGCCGACCTTTTGCACAACTATTTAAAAAATTGTTTTAAAAAACTTTCTAAAAACAAACCTAGCAGAATACAACCATGGTAAATTATAGATAATCACTTACTGCTTCTCTAGTAATAGTTTCCTACCTTCAGGAAAGAAACACCTAGTGAAGATTCTTAACAGCTTCAGCCTGACTGAATATACCCTGCTGGGACCTCAAGAGCTCAGTAAAAGCCTTTAATTACTCTAAAAAAAAAAGAAAGAAAGAAAAAAAAGACATGACCTGTCCGCTTCAGACGGCCGGGCGCGTTCAGGGGGGTATGGCGTAGACATGACCGGTCCGCTTCAGGCTGTTGCTGGGCCAGGGAAGCCAGCAGCGCTTTGCTGACTGCCAGTGCCATCTCCTGGATGCCAGTGGCACTGCCACTGCCGACAGACAGGCCACCATTAGGTTCTAGAAAGTGGTGCTGGGTCCGCAAACCAACTCAGCTGAGACACGGGGATGTGTGGCAGTCCAGCCTCGGCACAGTGCTGCCCCGGGAGCCTGCCCCTGTGCCACCTCGAGCCCTCGCTCAGCTCCATCCCTCCAGCTCCCAGGACAGCCTCTGGTCTCGTGTCGGGGTTATCACAGCCCCAGACACACAGCTTTCTTCAGCCTAGACCAGACCCACAGTTCCGCTTCCGTCCTTCGCAGCAGCAGACGCTGGCGCTGCGTGTCCGGGGCCAGCCCAGGAGCAGTGTCTCCACGCGGTGACTCAGTAAACCAAACACAGGGCTTGGATGGGAATGCAGCTGCCTCCATTTCTCTCAGGGGTCCATGTTCCGGCTCCCCCAGAGGCTTCCAGGACACAGGGCTTGTCTGAGCCACCCTGACTGGCACAGCAATCGCACCTTTCCTGGCACGTTAGTGTGTACCTTCTGCAGCTTCTGCATGTGTGAATGATGCCTGGATTTGATGATGAGATGTTCGCCTGCCCAGTGGCCACCCTCCCTGCCCCCCCCCCCGCCCACCCAGCCACGCCCCCTCTGCAGGGCTTCCGGGGAAGTACACGGTTCCACGTTCCAGTGATTTCGAGGAGACACGAGCTTCCCCCTGCACCGTGCAGGCGGCCGTGGTTCCACACTGCTGAGTGGTCGGGACCAGTGCCAGGGACAGTCAGGACCTGAGGTGCCTGGAATAACCGCATGTTCTTTTCTGAATTTGATTTCCTAGAACTGGGCGCCCCCAGGCTGTGAAAAGCTGAGGAAGTGCCTGACACCTCCAGAGTCGGCTCCCACCAAGTGCTCCTGGCCCCATTAGTATCTGGACCCAAGCCAGGCTCAGAATCCCCAGCCGGAGGGTAAGAAGGCTCTGGCCTCAGGACTCCCACGTTGGAAGAGTTCCAGTTGCCCTCTGCCTTGCCCACCCACCAGATGGCACCTGCAACCAGCAGCAGAGCCCTGAGACCACACCCGACCCGTGGAGACTAGTCCACGGTCCGGGGCTGTCCATTCCTGGGCCTGGCCACACAGCTGGCTGTGAAGGGTGGGGCTCTGACCACGGTGGCCCATCTGTGCCCAGTGCCCTCTCCAGGGCCTGGAGGCCAGGGGGCACTTTCTCACTGCTCCTGTGTCTGCTTCACCCTTGGCATTGAACACATTGGTGCTGATACTCAACGGAGTCCTCAGTGCTGGGCAGGCAGGACACCACGCATCCACATCGGCCCTCCCCTCCTGCAGCGCTGTGAGCCGCGGGGAGGTGGGGAGCAGGAAGGCAGACTCAGCCGGCCATGGCAGAGCCGCTGTCACTTCCCCACGAGGGGCCCTGGGTCTCCCACCCAGCTAGTCCAGCACAGTGAGGCCCGCGGACTGCAGCTGCTCCTGTCAATCTCCCGGGCCCCTCCCTGAACAGTGAGTGACACTGCACCAGCCGCTGAAGGCTGCCATGAACGTTTCCATATCTGTACAGTGACCAACGACGAAACTGAATTGTGAAAGTTGAGACATTCCAACGAAGTTTAGAATACAAAGCAAACGGAAGCGCTCTAGCCCTGCTGTCTTCCTTGGGGTTCGGTAGGGCTTGTCCTTCAGCCACCCTCAGCTCAGCTTCCCGATTTGTATAAAGGAGGCCGTGGGAGCAGTGGTGCTGCAGGCCCGGTGGGCCGGGGTCCCGGGTCCGTGAAGGCTGTGGCCTTGCCCACCTCGAGGCGAGGGCCACAGCTCTGCCAAGGGAAGGGGGTCTGCTCACTGTGTCCTGGCCGGCCAGCCGCCCTCAGCTGAGCCTGTGACGCGGGCCCTGGGCGGCCCCGGCCCCCGTGGCCCCCCCACCCCCCCCGCCCCGTGCCAGCGGGGCGGCCGGGCTGCCGGAGCCGAGCGCAGGGCGCGCACTTTGGCCCCCACTCCCTTGGGTGAAATAGCGTCCCTTCCCGCCGCGGAGCCCCGCCCCCCGAGACGCCACGCCCAGCCGCGGAGCCCCGCCCCCGGGCGCCACGCCCAGCCGCGGAGCCCCCGCCCCCCGAGACGCCACGCCCAGCCGCGGAGCCCCCGCCCTCGGTGACGTGCCGCGGAGCCCGGGCCCCAGCGGCGCCACGCAGCTCCGAGAGCCCCACCCCCGACGACGCCCCGCCCGGAGCCCCGGCCCCACCGTTCGGCCCCGCCCCTTCCGCGCAGGCCCCGCCCCTCGCGCGCAGGCCCGCCTCCCGCTTCCCCCCAGCGTCCCCCACCTCACCACGCCGCTATGGCGGACTCGGAGCTGCAGCTGGTGGCGCGGCGCATCCGCAGCTTCCCCGACTTCCCCATCCCCGGCGTGCTGTTCAGGTGCGAGCGCGAGCGGCGGCGCCGGGCTCCGGGCCCCGGGCGCCGGCGCGCGGGCGGCGCGGGGATCCTTCGGGCCCCCTGCGTCGGCCCCCGGTCACCAGCCTCCTCCGTCCAGGGACATCACGCCGCTCCTGAAAGACCCCGACTCCTTCCGCGCCTCCATCCGTCTCCTGGCCGGCCACCTGAGAGCCACGCACGGCAGCCGGATCGACTACATCGCAGGCGAGTGGCCGGTCGGGGTCGGGCCCGGGCCCCGCCCCGCCCCGTCCCGTCTCCCCAGCCCGCGGGGCCCGGGGCCCGGACCCGGCTCCTCACCGCCCTGTCCGGGCTCCCAGCCCGCGGGGCCCGGGCCCCGCCCCGCCCCGTCCCGTCCCGTCTCCCCAGCCTGCGGGTCCCGGGCCCGGCTCCTCACCGCCCTGTCCGGGCTCCCAGCCCGCGGGGCCCCGGGCCCCGCCCCGCCCCGTCCCGTCCCGTCTCCCCAGCCTGCGGGTCCCGGGCCCGGCTCCTCACCGCCCTGTCCGGGCTCCCAGCCCGCGGGGCCCGGGCCCCGCCCCGCCCCGTCCCGTCCCGTCTCCCCAGCCTGCGGGTCCCGGGCCCGGCTCCTCACCGCCCTGTCCGGGCTCCCAGCCCGCGGGGCCCGGGCCCCGCCCCGCCCCGTCCCGTCCCGTCTCCCCAGCCTGCGGGTCCCGGGCCCGGCTCCTCACCGCCCTGTCCGGGCTCCCAGCCCGCGGGGCCCGGGCCCCGCCCCGCCCCGTCCCGTCCCGTCTCCCCAGCCTGCGGGTCCCGGGCCCGGCTCCTCACCGCCCTGTCCGGGCTCCCAGCCCGCGGGTCCTGGGCCCCGCCCCGCCCCGCCCCGTCCCGTCTCCCCAGCTCGTGGGTCCCGGGCCCGGGCCCGGCTCCTCACCGCCCTGTCCGGGCTCCCAGCCCGCGGGGCCCGGGCCCCGCCCCGCCCCGTCCCGTCCTGTTCCTCCACGGGAGGGCTCGGGCTTCTGCCCCGCAGCCTCCGCCCTCTGACCCCTGTCCCCTGGCTTCTTTCCACGGGGGCCCTTCTCTCTGGGATGAAGCCGGGATGTCCCCGCTGACCCCGGGGTGCCGCGGCCCCCAGGTGTGCCGGCGGTTCCCTCGTTGCGCCCGGCCGGGCTCTCCATGCTCAGGGTGACCTCGTGGGTCTAGACTAGAGCCGCCGCCTCCCCCGCCCCATCCTGCTGCTGGGTGCGTCCTGGCTGACTGGGCCCCGCGGCCTCCCCACCCGCCCACCACTGCCCCTCTAGAGCTTGCTGCCTGTTGTCTACCTAGTTTACGGGGTCTCCCTTTCCATCCCGTTCGCCTGGGCAAGTGTAGTTGTCACCTGCCTGTCTGCTGTGTGCCGGTCATGGTGCACACTACATACCAGAAGCGGCAGCTGCAGGTCAGGGAGCAGTGAGAAGCTCCCAGAGGATGCGGGGAGAGGGGGCCAGCACGGGGGTCTCCTGATGGGTCCTGTCAGGTCCATAGCACAGCCTGGCTTTGGCTCAGTGTGCAGTCTAACCACTAAGGAGGCTGAGATGCCAAGATCACAGTTCAAAACCAACATGGGCAGAAACGTCAGTGAGACTCTTGTTAGGAACATGGAGAAAGGAAAGGGAATAGTCTGGGTGCAATCGTGAACAGGCTGGGACTGTTTATTGCCATTGAGGGCAGAACAGACCTTCCCTCCGATCTGGAGGTTGTGGTTGAATGAGGGACTAGATTGGGGCCGGGTTTGTATGGATCCTAACAAGGAAGCAGAAAATAAAAAATGGGCTGTGGTCTCCTGGGGGCCAAGGGCGGGGTTCTTAGCCAGCCCCAGAGTGGAAGGCTCACCAGGGGCCCTCGCTGAGCCCCGGTTGGAATGGCCTGCAGGCACCTGCAGGCAAGCAGGTGAATAGGCACCTGGCACTTGGCTTGACCCAGGGGAATAGGAGTCAGCCCTTCACTCTTTAATCAGCAAAAAAAATTGGAAGTAGAGTTGTGGCTGTACTGGTAGTCAGTGGCCTTGTAGTCGGTTCCCTTTCCCACCATGTTCCTCCATCCTGGCCTGTGGGGTCCCCACCCTGGCTGCTCTGCCACAGGACCCCTCCCCACCCGCAGGCCTGGACTCCAGGGGCTTCCTGTTTGGCCCCTCGCTGGCCCAGGAGCTGGGGCTGGGCTGCGTGCTCATCAGGAAGCGAGGAAAGCTGCCGGGCCCCACCGTGTCTGTCTCCTATGCGCTGGAGTACGGCCAGGTGAGCGGATGGGGGAGTCACCACCCAGTGTTCCTCGGTTCCCTGGGGAGCCAGGCCAGGCTCACTGAGGAAGCCCGGGGGGCCACCTGTTGGCTCTCAGGCTCTACAGTGCCCTATTCCTGTACACAGGCTGAGCTGGAAATCCAGAAGGATGCCCTGGAGCCCGGGCAGAAGGTGGTGGTGGTGGATGACCTGCTGGCCACTGGTGGTAAGACTTCCCCAGAACAGACCGCAAGGCCCCAGGAGCTCAGCGTTAGCAGCTCGCTGCCGGCCACTTCCCTCCCCCCATGCCCGCAGGTTAGAGCTAAGGCCCCACTGCACCCACAGGAACGATGCGAGCAGCCTGTGAGCTGCTGGGTCAGCTGCGAGCCGAGGTGCTGGAGTGTGTGACCCTCGTGGAGCTGACCTCGCTCAAGGGCAGGGAGAAGCTGGGGCCGGTGCCCTTCTTCTCTCTCCTGCAATATGAGTGACCGGACACCATCTCAAACCCACCTTCACCGGCGTGGGACAAGACTGGCTCAGCCTCTGTGCCTTAAGTGACCTCCGAGGAACCCTGCAGTAACCAGTGACCTTTTACCTGTGGGGCTCCCGTTGTCATAGCCACCGCAGGGCCTTCCTGAAGTCCCAGGAGCAGACACCTGCTCCAGGTCCAGGAACAAACAGCAGTGTCACAGTAAAGAGCTCCTGCACACCTCACGTGTCCATGTGTCTTGTGGTCCAGGGCTGGAGGCCTGGGACCAGTACAGACCCAGACCCCAGCCCAGGCAATAGCAGCCCCAGCTGTGAACAGGCTTTTGCCTGGTAGGGACAGCACCTCTACCCAGGGACCTCAGGCAGAGGCCATCAGAATCGCCTTCCCTGAAGTCTTCACTTTCCAAGGATGGGGGGCCAGTCATGGGGCCTGGATGCTGTCCCTGAGCTTCTTTTTGCTCAAGGCTCGCATTCTACCACCTGAGCTACAGCACCACTCCTGCCTTTTTCTGGATCAAGTAGAGGCTCTGAACCGCAATCCTCCTGAGTAGCTAGGATTCATTACAGGCATGAACCATCAACATCAGCTTCAAGATGATCTTCAGTAAACCTTTCACCCCAATTTGCTGCTCTGAGACCTCAGTGTGGCCAACATTTAAAGAAATCTAGTGGTCCTCTTGGTGACAAGCTTTTATTTGGAAATTTTGTATGGGTCAGCCTTATAAAAAGCTAAGATTGAAAATCAGGTTTTCTTGCTGAGGTTTTAGATATTGAAAATAGGAAAGCTCGCTTTAAAATACTCATGATCACTAGACATGCCGCAAGTGGTCTGACTTTATCAGTGTTAGACCTTTGTCATTAATTGCTCTCAAACCTAGCCACGTCTTCAAGTTCTCCATGTCAACGTCAGACAGCTCTGGGTTAAGCTCTGTCAGCTCCACTTGGACCTTCACCTTAGATGACCTTGAATGTGGAGTGGCTCAAGGTGGAGGCCACCCACAGGCCTTGGGGACAGACGCGAATGTCCCTCCACCCTGAGGTCAGTGTGCTCCAGGAGTGGACATCTGGAGGGTACCCGTGACAATCGCCTCCTCTCATGACTTTGGGCTCGCCTGCCACAGCAGCAAAGACAAAGCCCTCTGCTCCCACCCGTGAAGAGAGCAAGCATGCGCATGGAGAACTCTCGTGGCAGCCTTCAGCTAAGCCCCTCCACACGGGCCTGGCGGGCCAGCCGCGCAGTGATGCCAGCCAGGTCAGCGGCCTTGTCCAGCTTGACATAGGTGTCCGTGCGGATTTGGTGCAGACTAAGCCAGTCCGGCAGCAGCTCCGATAGGAGCAGCAGGTGCTTCTCCATCTCACCTGCAAAGAGAAGCAGCTTGAGGTTGCAGTCCCAGTATGCCACGTGCCTGAGCCTTGGCACAGCCAGCCACAACCTTCAATCGGGCTGGGCCTGAACCCGTTTTATAAAGGCAAGAGTACCTGCAACGTAAACTGGGCCTGGCAGCCAGGCCTGGGTTTCCTGGGCAGGACCCCCAAAGCTAGGAAGCACGTAAGCATGGACAGGGCAGACTCCGGCTGAGCTGGAGCACATGGGGGGAGGGGGGACGACACATGCCCAGTAAAGGCCTAAGGCAGCTGGTTTCCTGCAAGTACTAGGCCAGAAGCCTGGAGCTCATAGTCCTTGGCTAGCAGGAAGTCAGAGGACAACAGGGCATGGGGCTCTTGAGGGTCAGGCCACAAGAAGGCCGGGAAGCTGCAGGAGCTGGGCACTCAAACCAGGTACGGGGCGCACCTGGGCAATGAACAATCCACACAGACACCTGGGAACAGAGACAGGCCCAAGCACCCAGCTTTCCACAGGAGGACCTGTGTGCGGATCCCCGAGGCCACAGCACATACCTGGGCTCATGGGGGCAGGGCAGCTGCCCACCATCCTGGCACAGGCCACCTCCATGGTGAGTGCCGGCCTTCGCTCAGACACGAAGATGCTGCGCAGCACGCGAGCCAGCTCCGGCAGCCGCTCCAGCCGCCGCAAGCGCAGCTCCTGCTCCGGCTGCCGCGTCATCTGTGCTAGCTGCTTCTGGGCCTCCTTGGCGCGGATCTGCAGAGGGAGCAGTCAGCAGCAGCTAGGGACGGCCATGGTTCCCCCCCCCCCCCCCGCCCACCACGGCACTCACGCGCTCCAGGAGGGCCAGGGACACGCCTTTCAGAGCGCTGGGGGAGGCAGCAGGGGAGGGGGCTGGCGGCGTGGCCTGCAGGGCAGCTGGCGGGGTGGCAGGCTGGGCTGAGTGCAGGGCCAGCTGACTCAAGGCCTTCTCCATCTGCGGGGGAGCACGGGGCAGAGAAGTTGCGAGTGAGGGGGCCCCAGCCCTGCGTGGATTCCTGCCCGGCCTCCCAGCACACCAGTGGCCCACGCTCCTCCGCGTCTCCCCATGTGCACAGGCGACTGGGCGTCCTGGTACCCCTAGGCCTCTGCCCAGCCAGGGGCAGAAGGCACCCAAGGGTGGCCAGCTCGCCCCCACCCCAGTAAAGGGCCGGGTCAGAGCCAGGCCAGCCTCACCTTGGGCGACATGAAGCTGCGGGCACGGGCCAGCACCTCCTGGGCAGTGCTCAGCTGCTCTGTAGCGGGCGGCTGGGGCAGCTCTGCCGGCTCAATGTCGGGGACCTGGTCCACATTGAAGCGCGGGTGCCAGCGCCTCAGCTGGTCCTCGGGCACCACCATGGGAGGGTTCAAGGAGGCTAAGAAGACCTGCGGGAGGGGCGGGCCTGAGGCTGCTGTACTGGCTCCAGCTCCATGGTGGCCCTGGGGAAACCACTCCACTCGCCTGAGCCCTGCACCCCGGCAGCCCTAACTGCACCAGAGCTTCTGCTTGGTCCTGAGGCCCCCAGCTGGGCTCCAGGTCCCATCAGCAGGTACCCAGCCTCTCCTCTCCACCTTCCAGAACACTGCCTGCTGACAGGGCAGCCCACTGACCTTGTGGTGCTCCTTGACACGCCTCACCAGGTTCTGGCTGAAGACCTGTCTCCGGTGCAGGAGGCGTGCGGCTGTGAGCTGGGGGGCGCCACCTCCACCGGGCTCTGAGGAGAGAGTCCATCTGAGCCCCCGGCTCACCCAGCCACAGCCAGGGCCAGACACCAGGCGTGGGGCCGGCACCCGTGCCATCCTCCCCGCGTGTGGGCCACGTGGCCGAGGCCAGGCCCGAGCTCACCCTCGTCCAGCACTGGCTCAATGGTGAGCTGGTAATCGGATCGCCTGACGCCATCCTTGAAGGTGGGGACGTTGCGCTCCTGCCGGAAGCAGTAGGACTCGGGGTACACGGTTCTGATCTGGCCCACGTTGCGCTCCTCAAAGCGTCTGCGGAGGAGACGCTGGGTCAGAAGGAACTGGCGGGCTGGGCCAGATGCTGAGGGCAGGCAGAGCCCAGCCACACAGGCCACTCACTTGCGCATCATGTCCTGCACTCCCTGCTTGACCTTGGCGAAGGTCGCTGTCTCCGAGCGGTTGTGAAGCATGCCCACGATGGTGTCCATGCTGTGAAACATCTGGGCCAGCACCTGGTACTTGTAGGGCAGCACGAGGCCCGGGGGCCCAGGCTGGGCCAGGGCGTGGAAGCGCTCGTAGGCAGGAGCCTCCTCGCCACTGTGGGGGGAGCGCTCGTGAGACCACACGCCCCTCCCAGTGCCCAGCGGCAGGCCAAGGGGTCAGGACTGCCCCAGGCCCTGGAACGCCCACTGCCTGCCGGCAAGGCCCGTGCTAGGGAACGAGCCACGAGCCGCATTCCTGCTCCGCCAACCCGTCCCCCCACGCCTGCCCAGTGACCTGACCCAGACCAGGTGGAGGCCATGTGAACAGTGAACCCCCGGGCTGCGCGCGGCACTCGGGACCCGCTAGGGCAGGAATGTCTACCCCCAGCTGGCAAGCAGGCATGGGGGTCTGTCAGCCAGCCACCCCAGTTGTCTCCCTGCAAGGAGTAGTTGTTCCCAGGCCCATCATCTCTGGCCCTGCAGTGCCTCCCGCCAGCCTGTCCTCAGACATACAACAGCCCCCCGGGACTCACCACGGCTCTGCAGGGTGCCCAGCCTCGGGACTAAGAACCTCCTCAGCATCCTTCTGGGCTCTGGCCCTCAGCGCCCGGGCTCGCGCACCCACCTCCCGTACCCGCTTCAGGCAGGCCCGCAGCTCGGAGACGGAGTCCTTAGAGGAGACCTGGGGACACGGGTGGTGTCAGGGCAGGCAGTCGCCCCACAGAACCTCCCACAACCTGCCCTGGCCGAGCCGCCTCACCTCTCCCCGGTGGGTCTTGGAGTGGGGCAGTGGGCCTGCTGCAGCTGTAGCTTTCCTGGTCCTCTTGCCCAGTGACGGGTGTGTGGAACCCGGGGCAGCCAGGGGACTGGAGGCAACTGGAGATCTGGGGACATCTTGGGGACCGGGGACCTCTGGGGATACGGGGACATCTTGGGGGCCGGGGGCCTCTGGGGATACGGGGACATCTTGGGGGCCGGGGGCCTCTGGGGATACGGGGACATCTTGGGGGCCGGGGGCCTCTGGGGATACGGGGACATCTTGGGGGCCGGGGGCCTCTGCGGACCTGGGAACATCTTGGGGAACGGGGTCCTCTGGGGATACGGGGACCTCTTGGGGGCTGAGGACCTCTGGGGATACGGGGACATCTTGGGGGCCGGGGACCTCTGGGGATACGGGAACATCTTGGGGGCTGAGGACGTCAAGGGAGCCGGAACAGGAATCCTGGCGAGAAGAAAAGCAAGCGCGGTGAGTGCAGGCAGGAACGGAGTCGGGCACGGAGTCGGTTAATAGACCCCCGGGCCAGGCGGGGCCGAGGGCGCCCAGACCCAGCCTGGCAGGCAAGGGGGGCCGTCCCCGCCCGCGGGCCCCCCGCTCCGCCCGCCCCCCCCCCGGCCTGGCCTTCCCCCCGCGCTCCCCGGCGCCCCCGCCGCGCTCACCCCGGCTCGCCCGCCCCGCCTCACCGAGTCCGGCAGCCGCAGCCTCCGGCGCGCGGGCGGGTCGCTCCCGGGCGCGGCGGGGGCCCGGGCGCGCTTGCGGCCGCCGCGCGGGGCGGAGGCGGGAGCCGCGGGCCCCGCGGGGCTCGGGGTGCGGCAGGCCGGCTTGGCCCGCCGCGCGGCGGGGCCGGGACGGCGGCGCGCGAAGAAGTCGGTGAGCCGCCGCTGCGCCATGGCGGGAGAAGGAGCGGGCGCTCGCCGCTTTCGCGCGGTTTCCGCGCGGCTTCCGCCGCCCGCGCCAATGAGCGAGGCGCACGAGGGCGGGACCGGAAAGAGCGGCGGGCGCCTGCGCGCTGGGTGCGCGGCGTGGCGCGTGCGCACGGGCGCGGGGGCCGCTCCGCGCGGTCGAGCGAGCCCGGCGCGTGCGCAGTCGTGCCCGACCGGGCCGCCGCACGGGCGCCTCGGGCGTCGTTTCCGCGCGCCTCCGGCCGGGCCGCGGCCCTGGCTTCCGGGTCCCGCGTGCGGTTTGCACTCAGTCCCTGAACTTGGTGCGGCGTCCGAGTAGGGTTGGGGTCCCCGGGGTCTCCGGAGGCGCCGCAGGCCGGACCGCGCGGTCGGAGGGCGACCCCCAGGCCCGCGCCCTGGCCCTGCTGCCCCTTGACGACTCGGGCACTGCCCGGGCCTCGATCCCCGGCACGCACCCCCCCAGCCCAAGTGCAGCCCCGCCCTGCCGTGCCCCGTCCCGCCCCCTGCACTGCGCCCCGCCCTCCCGTGCGCCGTCCCGCCCCCCTGCACTGCGCCCCGCCCTGCTGTGCCCCGTCCCGCCCCCCTGCACTGCGCCCCGCCCTCCCGTGCCCCGTCCCGCCCCCTGCACTGCGCCCCGCCCTCCCGTGCCCCGTCCCGCCCCCCTATACTACGCCCCGCCCTCCTGTGCCCCGTCCCGCCCCCCTGCACTGTGCCCCGTCCTCCTGTGCCCCGTCCCGCCCCCCTACACTGCGCCCCGCCCTCCCGTGCCCCGTCCCGCCCCCTGCACTGCGCCCCGCCCTCCCGTGCCCCGTCCCGCCCCCCTATACTACGCCCCGCCCTCCTGTGCCCCGTCCCGCCCCCCTGCACTACGCCCCGCCCTCCCGTGCCCCGTCCCGCCCCCTGCACTGCATCCCGCCCTCCTGTGCCCCGTCCCGCCCCCCTATACTACGCCCCGCCCTCCTGTGCCCCGTCCCGCCCCCCTGTACTACGCACCGCCCTCCCATGCCCCGTCCCGCCCCCCTGTACTACGCCCCGCCCTCCCATGCCCGTCCCGCCCCCCTGCACTGCACCCCGCCCTCCTGTGCCCCGTCCCGCCCTCCTGCAATGCACCCCACCCTCCTGCACTGCGCCCCGCCCTCCTGTGCCCCGTCCCGCCCCCCTGCACTGCGCCCCGCCCTCCTGTGCCCCATCCCGCCCCCCTGCACTGTGCCCCGTCCCGCCCCCCTGCACTGCATCCCGCCCTGCTGTGTCCCATCCCGCCCCCCTCAACTGCCTCCCATCCCGCCCCCTACACTGCCTCCCATCCCGCCCCCTGCACTGCATCCCCCCGCCCTGCTGTGATCTGCCGTTTCTCCCTGCTGTGCCCTTTCTCGCCGCCTCCTGCACTGCATCCTGTGCCCGACACTGCTCGCCGCCCTCGTGGGTCAGGACAGGAGCACAGGGCGGCAGCTGCGGAGCCTCTGGAGGCCTCGCCCACAGACCGGGAGCCAGTGGGGTCCCTGTGGGGTGAGGGTCGGGAGCTCCGAGGAGTGGCTGGCTGTCACGCGTGACCGGGCATCGGGACGTCCAGTGCTTCCAGGCCTCAGGACCTTACCTGGGGCATGGCCAGTGTCCGTTCCGGAGGACAGGGCGCAGCCCCGCGGCCGTGCAGTAGTTTAGCATCACTGGAGAGCCGGCCTGGAGAGGCTTGGCCTCGGAGCTCCTGGGGAAATCGCTTTCCACAGTGGTGGGGTCAGGGGCCCCACCTGTACTGGGGACCCTTCCTCCTCCCGGCTCCGGGCTGTGCTGTGCACGCGTATGCTAATAATTCTCATATAACCACAACCCCAAATCGGGCAGCACCTCCCGGCTCTCAAAGCCATTTTATGAAACCGCTGGGCTTTCTGTAGGCACAGCCCCGCTTCCGCGAGGCTGTCACACTCTCTGAGCCTCACCCCGGAGTGAGCCACCGCCTAGTGTCCTACATGGGGGTCAAGAAGCCAAGACTCGGGGTGCAGAGCTGGGGAGCCAGCAAGCTGGGTGGCACCCCACTTTCACCTCTCAGTGGATTGCCCTCCTGCAAAGGTTCAGACCGGAAGCAGCTGCTGCTGCTGCTGAGCACTGCATGCTCTGGGTCTTGCTGTGAGCCGGTCGGTCCCCGCAGCCACGGGAGAGCGGCGGACTGAGCGGCTCCCAGCCTTGGCTTGTACTCCGGGGCCGCAGCCAAGTCCAGACGAGCCTCACCTTCCGTGAAGGCCTCTGGGTCTCGGCCAGAATCCCCTGCCAGACACCCCTGGAATTGCCATCCATGGGACAAGGAAGGGAGGTGGAGAAGACACTACTGCTGTCCACGGGAGAGTGACCCTGCTGTCTCCTACCCAACCTCAGCTTCCCGCCTGCACCGCAAGATCTCGTGGAGCCTGCAGGCAGTGAGGATCCTGGGGAAAGGAGCTGAGTGTCTCCTGTTTGTCTCAGTGATGACAAAGGTTGCCACACTTGGTCTCAGAGAGGATCAGGATGGGAAGAGGGTTGACTTTGTCAACCCCGGTGTGAACATCTAGCCCAATAGAAATGCAGTGGGAGCAGGCGCTGGTGGCTCACGCCTGTAGTCCCAGCTACTCTGGAAGCTGAGATCTGAGGGTCATGGCTTGAAGCCAAACCCTGCAGAGAAGTCTGTGAGAGACTCGTATCTCCAATTAGCCAGTGAAGAGCTAGAAGTGAAGGCGTGGCTCAAGTGATAGAGTGACCACATGGAGCACAGTAAGCCAGCGTGGAGCGTGGGGCCCTGAGTTCAAGCCCCAGTATCAGCACACAGAAAAGGGAAGAGCTTTTACAAGGTTGTTGTCTTTCAACACAATCAATATAAAATTTCTTGTTTTGTTCTGTCTTTGTTTTTTGCCAGTCCTGGGCCTTGGACTCAGGGCCTGAGCACTGCCCCTGGCTTCTTCCCGCTCAAGGCTAGCACTCCGCCACTTGAGCCACAGCGCCGCTTCTGGCCTTTTCTACATATGTGGTGCTGAGGAATCGAACCCAGGGCTTCATGAATACAAGGCAAGCACTTTTACCCCTGGGCCATATTCCAGGCCCCAATATAAAACTTCTTAATCAGATACTTCACATTTTTTCCTAGCATCACCACCATCATTATCATTCTGCATAAGCCTATAGCTGGGTGTCGGTGGCTCATGCCTATAAGCCTAGCTACTCAGGAGGCCGAGATACAAAACCGGACGAAGGAGGAGAGTCCATCTCCAAAATAATCAACAAAAGGCTGAGCTGGGTGTGGCTCACGAGGGAGAGCACCAGCTGAGCAAGGCAGCCAAAGAAGCTCAAAGTCCAGAGCTCCAGCCCCCTGTGCCGGCCACTCCTGCCGACACAGGTGCCCGGCCGGGGCCCGGTGGCCCTGGAGGGCGGTGAGGATGCCGAGCCAGGTCCTCGGCTCTGCCCACAGTGGGCACGGGGGAGCGGGCAGGGGCGACGTGGGCTTCGCACGGTGCCCACTGGCGGCAGAACCGTGCCCAGCCCGCCACACGTGGAGCCAGGACGGCTCCTGAGCCACCGAGGCTCGGCTGCCTGGACGGCGAGCGGGCCGCGAGCGCTGCTCCGTCGCTCTGCCCGGGAGCAGAGGCTGCGGACAGTGACCGCGCAAAGCCCGCGGGCGGCTTGCGGATCGAGGGCCGACGGCGCTCGAGATGAGGTCAGAGCAGCCCTGCGCCTGCAGCGATCGTCCCAGAACTCTAGGGGCTGAGCGGCAGGACCTCAAGTTCCAGGCCAGCCTGGGCTACCCAGACAGCCTTGTCTAGAACAATCGGACAAAAGATGAGGCCAAGTGCCCCGTTGTGCAGGGCCCCGACGTGTGGCCTGGCCTCCCCCGGCGCATCCCCGGCGGGCCTGGCCTCCCCCGGCGCGTCCCCGGCGGGCCTGGCCTCCCCCGGCGCGCACCCGGCGGGCCTGGCCTCCCCCGGCGCGTCCCCGGCACCTCGGCGGGCCTGGCCTCCCCCGGCGCGTCCCCGGCGGGCCTGGCCTCCCCCGGCGCGTCCCCGGCGGGCTTGGTGGGCCTGGCCTCCCCCGGCGCGTCCCCGGCGGGCTCGGCGGGCCTGGCCTCCCCCGGCGCGTCCCCGGCGGGCCTGGCCTCCCCCGGCGCGTCCCCGGCGGGCCTGGCGGGGCTCAGCGGGCCTGGCCTCCCCCGGCGCGCACCCGGCGGGCCTGGCGGGGTGCCTGTCCTGCAGGCAGCGCTGGAGGAACGCGAGCTGGCAGGGTTGGGAGGGGTGCCGGCCGCGACGGGCCTGGCCTGGGAGACAGGACCTTGTGGACCCCGAGGTTTCCATCCAGAAGGAAGAGCAGCTTCCAGACCAGAGGCGGCGGGGGCGGGAGGGGGCGGGGAGGCAGAACCCTGGGATGCCCCCGTGACCCCGGGACACTCATGTCTGCCAGGCTGGGGTGATGTGGCATGTGGCGGCCAAACCAGGAAGGACTGAAAACCATGAAGGGCTCTGAACTTCCTCTTGGGGCTGCTGGGGAGGGAGCGGCCATCTCATCGGGGGCTCTGGGCTGTGTGGAGCACGGGCCGGGCAGCAGAAGGCCCGGAGGAGGCTGGACAAGCCCGGCAGGGGACCGTGCCCAAATCCCCCTCCCTCCCCAGGCCCGCACAGGGGGACGGGGAGCTGGAGCAGGCCCTCCCCTCCCCCCGCCCCTGCCACGCTGAGGAAGTGGGGCGCCCAGGAGGGAAGGAGGAAGGCCCCGGCCCTCGGGGCTTCCTGCCCCGCTGGGGTGGAACACAGCCGGGCAGGGGGCCGTGGGCCATGGCCTCTGCAGTCTGAGGACAGAACGACGCTCCCAACTTCCTTCCCAGCGCGTCCTCAGCCTGGCGCTTCCCACAGGCTTCTGTGCCTTCCTGGCTCCCGGCTGAGGTGGTGGGGGTGACTCCCGCTGGGGGGGTGGCACCGACTCCAGGAGCAGCCTGGGAGGGAGGGGGGCTTGGGAGGGGGGCCTTGCCCGCTCCTGTGGGGGGGGGGAGCTCCGGCCCTCAGGTGCCTCTTGTGGGAAAGGGTGACTCCACGGCCGCCGTCGGTCCCCCATGCTGCAAGTTCTTTCTTCCGGGTTCACCTGGAAACTCTCCAGGTGAGAGCTTCGCCCACACGCGGCCGGTCCTGGGCCGCCGAGGTTGGGCTGGCAGGAGGCACCTGCCCGTCAGGGGGTGTTGCTTTGTTGCCAGTCCTGCCCATCATAATTAAAGACAACTCCACCAGGCCCGCGGTAACAGAAGATCACATAAAGGGCGTGCGTGCTGAGTGGGCACCCTAGGTGGAGAGGGAGCCCGAGTGGTTGGCGGTCATTATCCTCGGTCGGGACGGCAGGGATGTAGTCAACTCCCTGACCCCTGGGCCCCAAATGCTCGCGACCTTCCGGAGCCCACAGCGCAGGGACGGCCCCTGGCTCCCGGTCCAGCCTGCAGCTCCCAGGAGGGCCTCCGTCCCTCCCAGCAGCAGGGCGCTCCAGGGGTCTCTGCTGGGAGGCAGTGGGGTGTCCTCAGCACTAAAGCAAGCTGGGGGGGGGTGGTAAGCAGCGGCATCTGATCCTCTGACAGGCCTCAGGCCTGTCTGTCACAGCCTCCTGGGAGCTTCCTGCAGAAGAGGAAAGAGGAAGGGGGTTGGGGGGGACAGCGCGCGCACGCGCGCGCGCACACACACACACACACACACACACCGGCTCAGCTCCGCCCCAACTGGGCTTAGCCTCCACACCCAGAGTGGCTGGCAGGAAAAGGGTGCGGGCAGCCTCAGTCAGCCCTCTAGGCCCTGCCCCGGGAGGTCCAGGCAGGCGGTGCAGCTCAGAAGAGAAGGGGAGGGAGCGGGGTGGGGGGGTGGACATCAGGGCAGGGGGTGGGGCTGGCAGCTTGGCTTCCTCCTCTCCCCCATCACCCCCACTGCGCCTGGCAGGGCCTGCCAGATCCCGCCGAGGGAGGGTGGAGCAGCCAGGGCTGCTCCTGAGAGCGGCTGGGTGAAGGTGGGGGGCCAGAGCAGAGACCATGCGGTCCTGGCCCTCTCTCTGCACTTGGCCCCACCGCTGTGGGCTGCGGGCAAGCTGGGGCCACTGCAGCTCACATCACCACTCGCCACTCAGTGTGCGCGTCAGCCTCTGGCCGGCGTGGGGTCATCAGGCTCTGGCCGGCGTGGGGTCATCAGGCTCTGGCCGGCGTGGGGTCATGCCCGGGTTCTGGCCAGCGTGGGGCCCTTCTGGTGCTCTGGCCCATGTGGAGCGTCTCTTTGTGATGGCGTCCACTTGAACTCTGGTTTGATGGCACAGGCAGAGAGTGAAATCACTGACACACCTCTAACAGCCGGCTCATTTGGACTGAGCCATCTTAACCCCACCTTCCCCCAGGGGCGATGGGCTTAAGCTGTCTCCCCCCCACCCCCCAGCTACTTGCTGCCTCCCAGTTCCTGGTTGCATTTGTCACAGGCCCTGTTGATGGTGTTGCAAAGTGGGAGATCAACAGCTCAGCTGACAGCTAGGCTGTGAGGCCAAGGGCAGGTTCCAGGCCCCATGCCACGCCAAGCCGTAGAGGCCACACGTCCGTCCACTGACCCTGCTCCCGATCCGCCCTGAGCCAGGGCAGAGCAGGGTCCCAGGTGGGGCAGGAGGCCAGGGCACGGTGCGAGGGACTGTCGTTGTTTGTGATGGTCGGTTTAAATCTATGCAGCCTAAGAACAGGAAGGTGCAGGGCATTTCCCAAGTGTGTGCCCAACATCAGCATCCCCTGCCCCCCCCACTCCGGGGGCATCGAGGACCCTCACCACCGGCCTAGGAGGGGGCTGGGCGCTTGGCCTGTGGGGGCAGAGCTAGGGATGTCCTGGGTAGGAATGGCATCTCCAGTAGGCCCAGCTGTGTGCCCAGGCAGGACCAGCCCCTTAGGAGAATCCGGGACCCACAGGCCGGAGCGGGGACCACCTCTCCTCCCATCCGTTCCTCTTCACTCCCCAGGGTCTGGTGGAAGTGTGCTCCGGGGAGTGAAGGGGTGGGGCAGCGCCCTCACGGTCGCCAAGTCTAGAGGGAGTCGGGAAGCAATGTGCTGAGCAGCCACGGTCCCCTGGGACAGCAGGGGGGCCTGCGGCAGGCTGGCCCGCCACGACTTACTTTTCTAAAACGACTTTCCTCGGTCCAGGTCTTACTGTGTAGCTCGGGCTGGCACGACATTCACAATCTCCCTGCTTCCGTCCCCAGAAGGCTGGGGTTACAGGTGGGACTAGGGCTCCAGAACGTTTTCCTCACCCGAAGTGACACTCGAACAATCTTCCCCCTTCCCTGCTCCTGCCAATCGCTGTGCTTCGCCGCCTCTAGATAATTTATGGAAGCGGAATTGTGTGGTGTTCGCCCCTCAATTCTCTCTGCTAGCCTCGAGAAGAGAGAAGCTTCGTCCATGGTACAGCATCCATCAGCACGAATTGTTCTAAATGACCAAGCAGCAGGCAGGGGGTAGGGATCAAGTGGCAAAGCACCTGGCACAAGGTCCTGAGTTCAGTCCCCAGGATTGCCAATAAGCAAACAAACCAAGGCCCAAAATGGACATTAGGGTCATTTCCCTTGGCTGCTGCTTGGGTTCTGGCTGCAGCACCTGTTTTCAATTCTTTGTATAAAATGGGATCCTGCAGTAGTTGTCCCCCTGTGTCTCTCTTTTCTCTCTCCGTGTACTGTTTCAAAGGTTTATCCAGTTTGTAGGCTACATCAGGGTTTCCATTTTCTGACTAGGCAGTGCTCCATTATATGCATGGATGATGTTTTACCTTTTAACCCACTAATGGACACTTGGTTGTTTTTACTTAGGATTAATTTTTGTGGGGGGCTGGGGGTTGAATCTGGAGCCTTGTACATGCTGGGAAGTTGCTCTACCACTGAGCCACCCTGTCCCACCCCTTGATATTTGAGGCAAGAACTTTATGTGCAGCTCAGGCTAGCTTTGAACTTGCCATTCACCTACATCTACCTCCTGAGTGTTGGGACCACAGGTGTGTACCACCGTGCCCAGCTAAAGTGAAGAACAGAACAAACAAGTAGTAATGACTGGATTATCCTTGGGGACCTGGTGGTAGAGCCCAAAGTCCAGCTGGTCATTGGAGTCCTGGCCCTTCCCGTGTGCTCTTACTACTATTCTGAACAGCACGCTGAGCGGTGGTGGGCGAAGGGGCCTGAGACTTGAGATCCGCAAGGCCAGGCTCAAGGCCAGGCTTCTCCTCTTGCAGATGGCTTTCCCACTTGGCCTTCACTACTCTCTTCTGCAGAGGGAGTTAGACTAGGAAAAAAATATCCCAAGACAAGTGTAACTTAGCTTAGAATGTGCCTGGATGTACAATATCCGGGCTCAATAATATCACACACGCATGCGCATGTGCGCGCGCACACACGTTCCTGAACAGGCTGTGGGCCAGGCATGCCTCTCTCGAGGGAGGTACAGCCGAGTACGTCCGAGCCGCGAACCAGGTGGAGCCCCCTGCCCTGTCTGACCCAACTCTGTGCAGTCAAGTGGGGAAGTGCTGTCCCACGGGGGTATTTTTGTGTTGCGGATAGACGGTGCACGAAAACAGCTCCAAAGGACCTCTAGGGCCGTCTCCCCCCTGCCGCTGCGCTGTACGGTGGCTCTCTCAGTTGTAACACTGAATGGCAGGGACAGCTCCCTGTCCATAGCCAGAGGGTTGCCGGGGTCTCTAACTGCTTGCTACTTAGTGTTCACCACTCGATACAGGCATGATACATGGTAAGTTTTGACCAGCGGCTCCCAGGGGAGAATTCCTGTCAAGGTTTGCTCCTTTGAACCGTTCTTGGGCACAGGCATTGTTCTCCTTTGCGAGGAGCGAGGATCCCGGCAGAGCAGCTTCTGAGGGTGCGTCTTGGAGAGAAAGTGATGGCCCCAGCTTCCAGGGACAGGGCTGCCTCCCCGGCCTTTCTGGAGAGTCGGAGGGTCTGGGGTTGAAGGTGTTCTCTGCTTGGGGGGCCAGAAGGCCCACGGGGGGCCATGCTTCACCTGCCCCCATCCTTATTCCTTCCCCGATGCGCCCGGGTTTGGGCACCCTGGGCGTGGGTCTGGGTCTCCCCGCTTGCTGCCCCACCTCGGGGCCGGCGAAGGTCAGCCCGCGTCGCCGGAGGAGGCGTCCCGGGCTCCGGCCGGCTTCTCCAGGGCCGCGGGTGCTTTGCCGGCTGCAGGGAGCGTGGCCTCAGCCCCGAAGGCCAAACTGCGCGGCGTCGGCCGGTGAGGCTGGAAGCGGTGCCCGCGCGCGCCCGGTCCGGAGCACGGAGGGGCGGGGCCGGGGGCCGGGGGCCGGGGGGCCGGGGGGCCGGGGGCCGGGGGCCGGGGGGCCGGGGGCCGGGGGGCCGGGGGGCCGGGGGCCGGCGCCGAGTCCGGGCCGCGCCAGCGTGGCCGCCCCGCTCCGCTCCGCGCGGGGGGCCCGGGCCACCCGCCGTCCCCAGGGGGCGCTGCGCCCTCGCGGCTCCGGGAGCAAAACGAAAGTCGCTCGGGCCACGCGGGGCAACTTCGCGCGTGGGTGCGGCCGGGGCCGCGGGGGTCTCCGGGCCTCGCCGCGGCCCTCGGGGCGCAGCGCGGGCGCACGCGGCGCGGCGGGGCGCGGCGGGGCCGGGCCGCCCGGGGGGCGGGGGCTTTCCGGGGGCGCCGCTGCGGGGCGAGGGGCTTCCGGGGCGCCGCGGGCCGGGGCCGCTCGGAGCCGGGCGCCAGCCTGGGCCGGGAGGGCCGAGCGCGGGCCGCGGGGCGGCGGAGGGGCGCCGGGCGCGCCGGCCGGCCGTCGGGGAGGCGCGGGGGCGGGCGCGCCGGGAGGGCGGGGGCCGAGCTTATAAAGGCCCGCGGGCGCGCGGGGCGGGAGGGAGCCGCGGAGGCGCCGTCCGGCTCAGCTCCGTCCCCGGGCCGCGTCGCTGACCCCCGGCACCGGAGGGCGCTCGGGCCCCCCCCCCCCCCCGGGCCCCGGCCGCGCGGCGCGTGCGGAGAGCCGCCCGGTGCGCCATGCCGCCCCGGCCCCGGGGCCCCCGCGCCTCCCCGTAGCGCCGCGGCGGCGGGAGCCGGGCCGGGTCCGGCCGGCCGCCGACATGGGGCCGCACGCGCTCGGCGCGGGGCTCTACTGGCTGCTGCTGCCCTCGGCGCTCCTGGCGGGTGAGTGGGGTCGGGGGCGGCGGGGGGTCGGGGGCGGCGGGGCGGCCCCACCTCGCGGCCCGGCGGGGCGCGCCGTCCTGGGCGCCCGCATTCCAGAAGCGTGGAAGCGGAGCCGCCTCCGCGGGGCGCGGGGCGGCGGGGCGCGGGGCGGCGGGACGGCGGGGCGCGGGACACGGGGCGCGGGACACGGGGCGCGGGACGCGGGGCGGCGGGACGGCGGGGCGCGGAACACGGGGCGCGGGGCGCGGGACGGCGGGGCGCGGGGCGCGGGGCGCGGGGCGCGGGGCGCCCGGCCGCCCCCAGCGCGGGCTCCGAGGGGCCCGGGGCAGCGCGCCCGCGTCTCCGCCCGGCGGGGGCCGGGGGGGCCCGGCGGGGGCGACGGCGTGTGGGGAGCGCGGATCTCCTTCTTTTTCTTGTTACAAAAAAAAAAAAAAAAAAAAAGCGCCGCCGCCGCCTTGCATCACGACTTCCTGAGCGGCCGGGAGCGGCGGCTTCCTGCCCGGCCTGGCAGAAGCCCCCGGAGCCCGGCCCGGGCTGTGGAAACGCAGGGAGGGCTCCTTTTCCCTTGCGCCCTGCTTGGCCTCGGCCCAAATGGGCTGAAGCAGAGGGCACCGCAGGAGGCCTGTGTGTGTGTGTGTGTGTGTGTGTGTGTGTGTGTGTGTGTGTGTGAGGGGGGGTCCCCAGAATTTGTATTCTTTGCTTGCCAGAAGGCAAGGGGTCCTCGGTGCTCGGTGCCCCCTCCTGCCTCCACCTTGCCCAGGGCACTGCCCCCCCCCCCCCCAGCCAGCTCCCCTGCCCTGTGTCCCTGTTCACAGCCCGGCTTGGTTAATGCGCCAGGAAACCCACGGCTGGCCTTGTGAAAGGCGGTGGTGAGGACATCCATCACTCCCACGGGTGGCCTCGGTCTTCAGGGCCTTCCAGAGCCTTCCAGCTCCTCAGGGTGGGGGTGCCCACTGCCCACACAGGCAGGGGTCCTGCCCCGCCGCACCAAAGGTGTGAGACGCGGGGGACATTTCAGGGCAGGAATCAATGGACACCATTGAGCTTAGAAGGGAGGGGCCTGTGGCTCTGTCCTGTGCCTCGCCAGCCCGCCGTGTGGACTCCGCTCAGGAGGGCCAGGGGCCAACCTCCCCCTGGGGAAAGCCGGAGGGTAGAAACGAAGGTAGGGGGCAGTTCTGAGTGTGCTTCCCAGGCCGCCCAGGAGCTAAGTGGGCCTCTTAGAGATGCAGGCTCACCTGCGACCCCCGCGGGGCCCCATTCGCCTCGGGCTGGGGTGTCCGTATCCCGTCAGCGGGGGGATTGCTTCCTAGATGGGTAACTGCCCTGAACAAAGGCGGCAGAGTCGTCTCTGCCCTGCCAGGTGGTAAATACTTTCACATCACGAAATACTCTTTGGATATTTTTTTCCAGCCATTAAAAGTGTAAAAAAAAACCAAAACATTTTTAGCTGTGGGCAGAACCGATGCAGGCGGTGAAGCCAGGTCCAGTGAGCAGCCCGCCTGAGACTCCTGGGGGCCGGGGCTCCGAGCCCCCCCCCCGCGGCACTGGGGGGGGGCAGGTGTGTCCGGTGGTGGGGAAAACCTGAGGCTCCGAGGGGAGCGATGGGGAGGTTTCAGCAGTTGAGGGTTCCACCTAGGCCGCGTGTTAGTCACCTGGGTAGTGACTAACTCTGTGCTTTCCCTAAGCCCACACTGCCCTGAATAACATCTGTTCATGAAGAAAATGCTGATGCCCAGGCCACACCCCGCCCATTCTGAGCCTCGGTATTTCTCCTTAAACCACGGGGGGGAGGGGCTGGTGACACCTGAGACTCCAGCCTCTGTGGGGCGTACGTGGGGTGAGGGCCAGTCGGCGCCCTGTTGATCTGGGGTGGCGGGGGGGGGGGAGTGGGCCCCGGTGGGGGGGCAGCATTCGCTGCTGTCTCCTGGGTGCCCTCCTCCTCTGGGGCGCTTTAGTGCTCTGGTGTTTTGGAAGTGACGCCTTTGGAGGGTTAGTCACCTTGTGCGGCGGGGGGGGGGGGGGGGCGTGAGTCATCCTGGGGTGCCGGCCCCCCTCACCACGCCCCAGCCAGCATCAGCCCCCGAGAGGCCAGGCGGCGCCGTGCCCACCCAGCCGGGAGCAGAGTGCCAGGGGGTGGGAAACTGCAGCCCGCCTGCCTGCGACTGCTGCTTCTGTGTTGGGGCAGTACGGCTCTGCCTCGGCCTGGCCGGGGGAACCCCCCCCCCCCCGGCAGCCGCGCCCGGGCAGACCGACCATCCCTGAGACGCGCCGCCTAGGGTTGTGGGGACTCGGCCTTCTTTTTTTTTGGCCAGTCCTGGGCCTTGGACTCAGGGCCTGAGCACTGTCCCTGGCTTCTTCCCGCTCAAGGCTAGCACTCTGCCACTTGAGCCACAGCGCCGCTTCTGGCCGTTTTCTGTATATGTGGTGCTGGGGAATCGAACCTAGGGCCTTGTGTATCCGAGGCAGGCACTCTTGCCACTAGGCTATATCCCCAGCCCGGACTCGGCCTTCTTTTAGGGCGTTTTCTCTGTTCTCCATGGGGTGAGGTGGGCCGGCTCCGGCTTGGCTTTGAGAGCAGCGGGGACTCGTTGGCGGTCGCTCAGCCTCAAATCTGCCCCTCCGGCCCAGTGGCCGGCCAGGGCGCGGCGAGGATCTCAGGGAGCCCGGCGTCGGCAGGTTGCGCGTGCGAGGTTCCAACGCTCCAGGCTGGGCAGCCGCCCATGGGAGGGGGTGTGTGGGTGTGGGTGGCCCCCAGGTGGGCCTGTGAGCTTCCTCGCTTGGCACAAGTAAAGGCCACAGCCTCCACGGTGGGCCCGAGAGCAGGAGCGTGCGCAGGACCCGGAGCCGAGTTGGCCAGTGCCCGGCTGGCGCCACGCCCGGGCCCCACAGATCCCCTTTCTATCCAACAACGTCGGTCTTCTTTGTTATCTACTTCAGACACGTGCAGCGACACACTCACGTTTTCATACACGGTTGTCCTTCCCACTGAAGTAGTTTTGTACTTGGTCATGGTAAGAGCGCTCGGTATGAATCTGAGCAGTTACTGGGGCAGCACAGACGCCCAGGTGCCCCTCTTCTCGGTCTCCTTCAGGTGAGCGGTTTGCCCAGGCGAGGGTCTGTGGAGCGGCGGCCTCCTGCTTGTCCCGGCCTTGCCCTGCCCGCAGCCTGGACCTGGACGATGGGGCCTCCTGGGGGAGGCCCACCCGCCCTCCACCCGTGTCCTCTGCCCCCCCCCTTGACCTTTGAGCCCTCACTGGAGCCAGGCTGCTTGGCTCTGGGGGTGGGAAGTTAATTCACCAGCTGGAGCAGGGACCGCCTGGGGGTGAAGTCTTGCTTTCCTCTGGGCGAGTGACCTGTGGGAGGACCTGGGGTGGAAGGCCACCGGGAGGACAGTGCAGGGCCGGGAGGAGTTCTGTGGGTGGAGGCCCAGCCGGCTCTGCTGGGGGGGGGGGCTTGTGGGTGACGGGGGTGACCTCTGGCTCGCCCCGGACGCGCCTGCCCTCGCCTCCTTTCTGCTCTCAGCCGCCTCCCCTGTAAACGGGACAGTAAAAGTTTTACGTGGCTTCCAGGCTTCTCATCTTGGGCCAGCGGGGTGGGCGGCAGCCCTCCCTCGGAAAGGCCGGCCCTCCTCCTCCGCAGTCCCGGGAGCCCCAAAGCGCTTTCCCAGATGTGCCGTGCGGAGGGCTGGGGCGCGGGGGTCAGCGGCCAGGCCAGACCTCCAGGGAGCTTCGTGGAAGGGGCCGGCCACCCACCGCGGGGGCCAGCGAGGTGTCTTCCACCTTCCACGCGCGGAGCAAACCGCCAGGGGCCTCTGCGGCCGGCCCAGCCCCCGCGTGAGATCACCTCCGCCTCTTCCCGGGCCTCCGGTCTCGCGGGCTGCAGCCTGGAGGGCAGCCCGGGGCTCGGCTAGGACTGGAGGCCATGCCTGCTGGCTGCGGTGCGTGCGCGCTGCTGTCCACGGGCGGGGAGAGCAGGTGCGGCTGGTAGTACCGGCAAAGCAGGTCTCCCAGGAACGCCCTCCAGAGGGGCCCCTAAAACACCCTCCTAAATGAGGTTCCCTGGGGTAAGCCCTGGACCCCCGGAGCAGGGCAGGCGGGACTAGGCCGCTGGGGTGGCCATGGTGGGCAGGGCTGGCTGGGTTCTGACAGCGGGGCGTCTCAGGATGACCTTGTGGGGCGGTGTGGCTGGGGAGGGGGGTCTCGGGGAACTGGAGGGAGCAGCCCCCCGGCTCATGGGAGACAGTAGATCCCAGGGCGGCACCCTGATTTTGGGTACAGCCCCGAGGCTGTGCCCTGGGGGCTCTCCCTTGGCCCCTGGAGAGCTGTCCTGGGAGGGAGGGGAGGTGGGCAGCCGTCCGCCAGCCTCCCTGCTCCCGGGCACAAGGTCCCGTCACCACGAGCACCTGACCACTGCGTGTCCCGTGTCTTGGGGCCTCTGCCCAGCGGGGCGGGTCAATTTTTCTGGTGTGTTTTAATAGCATAATGATAGGGGGTATTTTTGGTTCCCTCTGAGGGACTGGCGGGGTTGGGGCGCTGTCTCCTGGTGCAGTTTTCTCTATATATATAGCCGGGGCCGCCGCTTCCTTGGGCCCGGCTCCGAGGGACGGTGCCTGCCTGGTCTCCTGTGGTTTCCTCGGCCATGGACTAGGCAGCCACCGCAGGTCGGGACCGGGAGGCAGCGGGGGGAGGGCTGGGCTGCAGGCTCCCCCTCCCCACTGGTGTGCCCCCCCCCCCATGCTCCGCGCTCCTCTGCCCTCCTGTGACTACAGGAAGCTGCCTGGCCAGCCTTCTCTGAGGAATCTGCAGGGTAAATAAAACTAAGTGCCGCGTGCGTTCACAAGGCCTGCGGAGTGCGTGCGTGTGTGTGTGTGTGTGCGTGTGTGTGTGTGGTGGAGGGGGGCAAGGGCACAGCAGGGAGGACCAGGGTGAACCCCCGGCGAGGGGTCTTCTGAGGAGAGGCTGGTGGCCCCGGGGCCTGAGGGGCTCAGCCTCTACTGCGCGGAGCCCGCAGGGCCGGCGCTCTGCGGATGGCACCCCCGCGCCCGGCCCCCGCGTGCACAGCCAGGTACACTTGCCCCCTCCCTGCCATTTACGTGACTTCTGTTTACGGTTAAAACACCGGCTAACAAAGCACATCATCCTAACATGAAAGAGAAATGAACCTGCCCTTCTGCCAGTCCCAGCGGAGCCCAGTGGAGCCCAGCGGAGCCCAGGGGAGCCCAGCAGAGCCCGGGGGAATCCAGGGGAGCCCAGCGGAGTCCGCCAGGGGAGCCCCATCTGCCAGTCCCGGGGGAGCCCAGCGGAGCCCCTTCCGCCAGCCCTGTTGGGCAGAGCAGCTGTTTTTGTTTCCCTTTTCCTGTCCATCTTGCCCAGGGCCAGAGGTGACGCGGGCTCGTGCTGCCGTGTGCCTGGGGGGGGGGGCAGGGGCGTGCGGTGCCCCTGCTCTCTTGGGGGGCTGAGGAGGCCCCGCAGGTGTAGGGCGGCACCGCCCGCCCCAGGCCCACCGGCCCGAGGGTGGAGAGCCAGGTGGGCTGCGCTGCCGCGGGCTGCCCTCGCCCGGCCTCGGCACCTCCGCCCAGCGGCCGGCATTGCTCCTTCTAGCTTGGTGTGGCCCCCACAGCCCCCCCTTGTCCTTAGCCCCCGGTGCCCCTCAGCCTGGCAGAGACGGCAGGCGGCCGGTCTGCTTTCTCCCCGCCCAGCAGGTAGGCGCCCGGTGCCCCTGCTGCTATGCACCTTTTCTTGACCAGACTGGCCAGCCGTGAAGGCTGGATGCTTGGGGGCACAGGGCCCCCGACTTTGTAGCTCTGTCGTCGCCCGACTGAGGCCAGCAAGGGCAGGTGCTGCGGTGATGACGCTGCCTTCTGGACAGGTCCGCGGGAGTAGCCCCGCTTCCTAGAGGAGGACCCCCGGGGCACAGTCCCTGCCCAGGGCCACGGTGCTGCTCAGCAGCCCTGTCTGCGATGAGCCTGGTCGGAAGCCCTTCCTGCTCCTCCCCCTGGGTATGCTGGAACGTTCCTCATCTCCCTGGCCTCCAGCCCGGACCCTTCATTCCTTCAACCTCAACCGTGCTAGCCTCGACCCAGACAGTCTCCCTGGCCCCTGCCTCGACCCCTCGGCCTGCTACGTTCATCCTAGATACTCTGCCCCTGGGTGCCATACACATCCTGCCCAGGGCCTGGGGCATTCCTGTCCCCGTCTCTGCTGACCCGTCTGCCTCCCAGACACCCAGTACCCCTGTCCTTGAAATAAGTCTGGAAAACTCACTTGGGGCCCTGGTGCCCTTGGGGGTGGAGTCCTGAAAAGTCCCTGCTGAGGGGGCACAAGGACCCCAGTGCGTCCCAGGGGGCCGGAGTCCGCAAGATCCACAGGGCTTGGGCGTTCTTCATGGTTAGTTCTTTGGAGCACACGCACGCACACACACACACACACACAAGCACACACGCACGCTAGTACTGGGGCTTGAACTCAGGGCCTGGATGCTGTCCCTTAGCTTTTATGGCTCTGGATAGCACTCTGCCACTTGAGCCATAGCTCCACTTTGGTGTTTTTGCTGGATAATTGGAAATAAATGTTAGCTGGCCTTTCCTTCCTAAGCTGGCTTTAAACCATGACCTTAGATCTCCCGAGGAGCTAGGATTACAGGCAGCCACTGGTGCCCAGCTTGAGTGTTGTTTCCCCACCCCCCTTGGGCCTTTCTTTTTCTTCAGGGCCTTATACTTGTCCGGATGCATATTCTGCCACTGAGTGTGTCTTAATGGTGTGTATATGTGTATGTGCCAATCCTGGGGTTTGAACTCAAGGCCTGAGCCCTGTTCTGAGTTTTTTTTACTCGTGAGTAACATTCTACCATTTGGGCCACAGCTCCTCTTAGGGCTCTTCTGGTGCTTAATTGGCGACAAGAGTGTCATGGACTTTGCCACCCAGGCTGGCTTCAAACGGTGATCCTTAGGCTTACAGGTGTGAGTTGCCAGTGCCTGGCTTGTTTTGTTCTTGAGGCAGGATCTTGCTCTGCAGCCCAGGCTGGAATGCGCAGTCCTCCCGCCTTCGCCTTGCCGTGCAGGGGTCCTCGGCATGCACCGCCACGCCCAGGGCCCGACAAGCTCTGACAGGTGGCTGTCTCTAAACTGGACAGTGGGTTCCTCTCCCTTGAAAACCTGCCTGCCCCTCTCTCGCCCCCAGCTTCTGCTGCAGCTTTCCCCTGGCTGGCGTTCGGGGCAGGCCCCCCAGGGTCTTTGCTCGGCGCCTGTGAGACCAGTTGGGGCTGTGGTGTGTTGCTGGTCCCTTGCTGCTGGGTGACATGCCATCCGTTTGTTCATCGAGCTGGCAGTGGTTGTAAGGCTGAATCTCCAGGGAGCCCGTGAAGTCCAGGAGGCCCTGGCCTTCCCCCCCGGCCCGGGATCTGCCAGCCCCCTGCCCCTTAACTGCCGGGCTGTGTCTGGGATAGCTGTGCCTCGCAGGGGCTGGGTGCCTCCTTTTCTCCCCTGCCTTTCTGGGGCCCAGCCCCCTGCCGGTTCTCCCGGGAGACCCGGGTGCTGGGATCGAGTCTCGGGAACGCACGCGCGGGGCCCGGCGCACCTGCAGGCAGCTCCGCAGGTCGCGCCCGCGCTTTCCGTCACCCCGCGCCGGTGGCCCGTCTGGCGGGGTGGCGCGTGCGGTTTGGGCCCGTGTCCTGGCCTGTGGCGGGAAGGGAGGGTCGCAGGGGCCGGGAGGCGACAAGGGGGCCCTGCTCTGGGCTTGGAGGCCGTGCCCGCCCTGTCTCGCCCCGCGGCCCCACACCTTATCACTGGGCGCAGACCTTCCCCGTTAGGGGTGAGGGTGGCCAGCCGGCCCTAATCTTCCAGAGCCAGGGGTGTGGGGCCTGGGGACCTGCAGGGAGCTGGTGGTGATCTGGGGCAGGGGCTGAGGCCCCGTAATGGGCGGTGGTGCCCAGGGCCCCTCCAGAGAACAGGCACGCGGGCCCGACTGCCCCACACAGCCTCCTGCCCCCATTTCCTTTTCCTGGCCATGTACAAGCGGCCTGGCTTCATCTCGTGCCTTCCCGAGAGCAAACGTGGCCAGGCCAGGCCTCGCCGCGGGAGCGCCTCTCAGGCCTGCGCCGGACCCCGCGCGTGGGCAGGGCTTCCTGCCATCCTTGCCCCCCGGCCCCCCAGTCTTGGAGGGAGACCCTGCCTTTTCTCTCTTTGCCTCACCCTGTCCCCACCCTGGGGCCCCACCCCCTCCCCTCCCCCACGGTCCTCCCCACAGTCAATGGTCAGCGGCTCCCCTCCCCGCCACTGCAGGCACCCTGCCAGGAGTTACTAGCGGGGGGGGGGGGGGGTCTCCTCCCAGCGGGGAGACCCAGCTGACAGGACAGGACGCTGGGCCCTGGGGCTGGGGGGGGAGGAGCCGTACAGTGGAGGGGAATAGCAGCTTCCAGCTCCGGAGCGCGGAGCTTCTGGGCTGACAGGCTGTGTCACATTCCAGTGGAGGACTGGCCCTTCCTTCCAGGCCCTTCCAGGCCCGGCCCCCGGGGAGGCGGCAGGGTAGGGAAGCTCTGGGTCCCCTCTGTGTTTTGAGGGTGTTGGGCCTGGGCCGTGGGGGGGTGAGGCGTTGGGACTCCGCATTGCCCGGGAAGCCGCCATGCCCCCCCCCCCCCAATCCGGGCGGCTCAGGAGGACGCAGTGGAGCCGGAGCTGCGGCTCCTCACTCGGGTCCCCCGCCCGGCTCGGAGCTGCCACGGAAGGGCGTCCCAGGTCCCCCGTCCGCTGGGCCTCACGGCGTGACAGGGCACAGGCTGCCCTGGCCGCAGGACACTCGCTGTCCAGCGACCGTTACCGGGGGCCACTCCTCCTGGGGGCTGCTCCGAGCTGCGGGCCTGCGGGCCAGGGCGGAGCTCCAGCTTCTCCGCACGTCTCCCCGCCCTTCCCTTCTGAGTCCTGTCCGCTGCTGGCTCTCCGCGGCGGGTGGCATGGCCTCCCTGGGCCTTGAGCCTTCCGTCTTCACGAGTGGGCTGGCGCAGCCTGCGCGGGGAAGGCTGGGGCCCGGCCGGCCAGGCAGCCGTCCGGTGCCCACTGCTCTGTGGCGGGGGGTGGGGGGGCTTTCTTGCTCATCTGGGGTTCTGTGATGGGGTTCGGCCGTTGTGAAGTTGGCGCCTGCCGTGCAGGGCGGGGGCTCTCGGGGACACGGCGGGTGATGCGAGCGGATGTGCCTGGCCAAGCCTCCCTGGATGTGAGGTGGGTCTGGTGCCCCGTCCAGGCCTCCTCCGCCCGCCAGGCTCCCGTCACGTGGCGGTCACATGCTCAGAGCGCTAGCGCCCGTGTGTGTGTGTGTGTGTGTGTGTGTGTGTGTGTGTGCGCGCGCGTATGCGTGCCTGCACGTGTGCCGTCTGGTATCCGGGAATGAGGACGTGGGTGCCAATCTGCACCTGGAGACCACCATGCCGTCCTGCGGCCGAGGCGGAGACAAAAGCAGCTGCCAGCTGAGAACACCCCCTTAGTTATGGTCCCGAGGGCGGGCAGAGGCCGCAGAACTGCTCTGTATGGTGTGGTCCACGTGGTCCCGGCTGCCGGGCACCGGGTGGCTGGCCTTCTGGGCCGAGAGGGAATGAGGAGAAGAGGAAGCCGGGAGCCTCTGGACACGGGGCCACTGGGACCCGGGGCCCCCCCGGGACGCCGCCTAGCCCGGTGCGCGGGGGCGGCCCTGGCTCTGTGCGGGCCCTCCCAGAGGCGGCCTCACCCCACGAGAGGGCACACGGTGCTCGGGGGCGGCCCCTGGACCCTCTCGGCCACCTCACCTGCCAGCGGGCTCGGCTCTGTCACAGTCACAGCCCCCGAGAGGGGGAGCCGGTTCCCCTCCACAGTGGGAAGTGGCACAGCGGAGCCGGACGACTGCGGCGGGGCAGGTGCTCCGAGAGTGGGTGCGGCCGGCATCAGCCCCACAGGCCACCCAAGGGCTGGTTCCTGCGCGGAGTCCTGTGCCCTGGGGTCAGCATGAGTGTCCTCAGCCCCCCGCTGCCTGGGGAGGGGCCCCGGGACCCCTCTTACCACGTCGGCCCCAGGAGAAGCGGTGCGGACCAGCTCCTTGAGCCGCCTCCTCCTGACCATCGGAAGCAGTTAGCCGGGTCACCCATCCCAGCAAGCAGAGGGGCAGCCTGGTCTGGGGGTGGGGCTGGTCCCGACGCCCCGGGGGCCCCCAGGGCCGAGCTCCATCCTTCCCTTGGGAGTAACCGTTGGTGGCCACGGCCAGGGGTGGAGCGCGTTGGGGTCAGCCCCAGAGCTGAGTGGCCCGGCCCGGCGAGTGCCCTGTAGGTCCGACTTCCGTGCCGTGAGGGAAGGAAGCGGCGCGGAGGCTGTGACGAGGAATGTGCTAGCGCGTGAGTCGCTGTCAGCAGTGACGGCAGGGGAGACCGAGGCCCGGAGGCCCCGCGACGCGCGGCGGTGGACCCGGGCCTCCAGACACGGCCTTCCCGGGTCCAGTCACGACACTGACCCTCCCCCTCCCCCCGCCCCCAGGCGACGGCTGCTCCCCTGCGGGGGGGGGGGGGCAGGGGCCGGGGGGGCCGGTTCTGGGCGAGGTTTGGGGGTGGCCGATGAGACCCAGCCACGGCCGCCGCCGGGAAGGGCCCGCCGATGGGCCTCCACGCCGCGTGGGGTGGGCTCGGCGTCATCACGGCCCTCGGGAGCCCCGGGGACGTCCGCCACGGGCCTGGCCATCGGGAATTAGATTAGTTTTCCATCAAAACAGGATGTGGTGGGTGAAAGGCCCGCCCGGCCGTCACTTTTCTCACTCTTCTTTTTCCAGGAATTGAACATATAGCCTTTGGCCAGGATCGTCCCCGTCCCCACCCCGTGTCCCCGCGCAGAGCCCAGCCGGCTCTCTGCTCTTAAGTGCCTGCTTGATCCGCGCGTCCTCCGGGCCTGGGAGCCGCCGGGTCCCCAGGGGACGTTGACCCGGTGGCCCAGGATGGGCGGGGAACGGGAGGGGGCCGCCAGCCACGGGGCGGGGCTGACCGTCTGGGCGCCGCGCACCGCGTCCAGCGGGGCAGGAGCCCAGCCTGTGTCCGGGTGGCAGGCGCCGGGCCTGGGGGAGCCCTTCCCAGGGACAGCCCCCCCGCCTGTGTGCGTGTGCGTGTGCGTGTGCGCGTGTGTGTGTGTGTGCGCGTGCAGGTACACGCAGCATGGAGGGGCTGTGGTCCTTGAGCCCCCACTTCTGAGGGTCAGTAGTGCAGGATGGGACCAGGGCCGAGAGGAGGGGCTCCCCGTGGTGGTGGGGGCCCGGCAGGGGCAGCGGAGGAGCTGCGTGAGCTCCAGGGGCGACTCCTGAGGGCCAGGCTGACCCGGGGGCCAGGGCTTCGTCCTCTCGGCACCGGGTACCCTGAAGGACAGCCGGTGGGAGAGTGGGGGTCTCACTGCCCATCGCTCTGAATCCCGGGGGGCGGACGGGGGCTGGGGGGCGGGGGGCCCCGAAGGGTGGGCCCCCTGGGTGGCCGGGGCTCAGCCGTCCCTGCCCCTCCCGGCCGTGTGGTTCAGGGACCGGGGGTCGGCGGCGTCCGTCCTGCATGGGGCGGGAGAGCGGCGTAGTCGCCGCCCGGGGGGCTGAGCGGCCGGCGGGCCTCGCAGGGCCGGGCCTGCGTCCCAGCGGGGGTTCCAGGAAGTGGGGGGCGGGGGTTCCAGGAAGTGGGGCAGTGTCCGGCCCCACGCGGCTCCGCAGCTTCCCGGTGACGGTGACCGGAAGCTGGGGACGCGGGGTCTGGGGCTGCCCGGGCCGCTCACCGAGGGTAGAGGGCCAGGGCAGCTTCTGGAACCCTCTGCTCCCTCCCCTGAGGCTGACGGGCCTGTCCCCTGAGCCTGGCTTGGGGAGACACTTGGCCGGCCCTGGAGGTTGGTGTGTTCTGTGGCTACCGTTGTTCATTCCGGCCCCAAACAGGCCCCGGCCGCGGGCCCGGAATGCCCTGGGTGCGACCTGGGTGGAATCCAGGGTTCCGCTGCACCGGGCCCTGGGAAGGGTCTTCTGGAGGGGGGCGGCCCGGAGGCAGTGGGCAGCACAGCGGCCCCCGCTGAAGCCGCTGGGGAAGCGCCGCGCAGGCAGGAGGCGTGCCGGACCCTGGGCTCCACGGGCAGCGCTGGGAGCGGCTGCTCTGCCTCTGAGACCTGTGCCCCTGTGCCCACGAAGACGGGGCCCGAGGGCTCTGTGAGCTCGGCGGGTCTTCCCGGAAGCAGGACCGGCCGCTGCGGCCCGGGGAGGGTGACCCAGCCCCGCGCGTGCCGGGCCGTTCTGGGCGGGGCGCGGGGCGGTTGTTCGGAGCCTGTGGTGCTGGGCTGTCCCTCGGTCGCCCCGGGAGCTTGTTGGAATTCCACGGTGTGTGTGGAGGCCTGGGCTCCTGCCCCGCGCGCCCGTGCACCCCCGTGGGGTCGGCCTGCTGCTATCTGCATTCCTGCATCGATGGCTCCCTCTTTCTATCTGTGTCTGTGGCTTTGGGCCTATCTGCCTAGACCTGTAGCTCTGTATCTGCCTGCAGCGGTCTGTCTATCTCTCTGTCTTTACCTCCCTGTATATACCCGCTTGTCTTTGTTGGGAGAAGTGGCATGTAAGACCTGCCCAGGGGCCGGGTGCCCATCTGAAGCCGGCACTGTGGCAGCAAGTAGGAGACGGAGTCCCTGATCTTTGCTACTGGTGTCTGGTCCCTCTTCCTCTTCCCCTAGGCTCCCGAGGCGTCTGCCTCCCTCATACCAACCCATTTCCCTGTCCTGAAAACCCCTCCGTGCCGGTGGTAAGATGGGCGGGCAGCCTCTGGCTCCACAGTGCAGGCGTGAGGCTTGCGCCAGCCCACGGTGCCCGCGGGGCCACACGCAGGCCGACCGCGCACCTGTTCTGTTCCCGCCTCCTGCCTCAGCCCCGCAGGAGCCCCAGCGCAAGGTCTCCCCGCTCTGGAGAAGGGCCACCCCGATTTCCCACGGAGAGATCCAGGCACGGCAGCGGCGAGCCAGGACGAGACCTGACACGCGGGTGACACGGACACTCGTGACCAGGGCGCCCTGGCCCCGGCAGCCCTGCCCCGCTAGCCCTGGGACAGTCGCCCGGCTGGCTCTCCTTCCCTGGCCAGTGGGAGGTCGCCGGACGGCATTCCTCCCGGGTGGGGGGAGGGGCCGGAGCGCCGGCTCTGGGGCAGCTTGCACAAGCCAGGCCCGGTGGCCGAGAGGGCTGAGTCACGGGGCGGGGCGGGGGTCTGAGTCAGAGAGCCAGCTCCCGCCCCGGGCCGAGTGAGGAAAGGGGTTTGTGGTGTCCCCAGCTGGCTGGCTGGCCGGGCGTTGGGAGCGGACGCTCTGCCCTGGTGGGGCGCTGGCCAGCAGGCCCCGACAGCCAGGGGCAGAGCCAGTCGCCGCTCTGAGGGGCGCTGTGGGGCCATCAGTCCTCGGCGATGCCAGTGTCCGTCCCGGGCGCGGGCCTTGAGCGGAGGCTGCCGGGCCTCGCTGCAGTTCGGGGTCCGGTGGGTGTGCCGTCACACAGGTTGTGGCAGGAAGGTCTTGAGGGCAGCTTCCCACCGTGTCTCCTCCATCCCTGGGGTGTGATGCCCCAGGGGGCATTCGAACACGCCCACAAGCCGCCCGGGCCTGGGCAGCCCTGAGACACTGCGGTGCCCACCCGGGGGAGGCCTGTGGAGTGACCCCACAGACCCACCTCAGGCCCTCAGCTCTGTGGCACGTGTGGGGCTTAATCCAGCCACAGGGACGAGGGGCAGCCGCGCACCCCGGGACACCGCTTCCCGTGACTGAGAGCTGCACGGGGCTCAGCCTTCCGCCCCAGGGCCTTCGCACCTGCTCCCTCTGCTGAGTCCCCAGGCCCTGGTTCTTGCCGCCCCGTGTCCAGCGCCTGTGCTCCGCAGGGGAGGCTTCCCCGAGGACCCAGGTCGTCAGAGGCTTTGCTGTGCATCCTGGTTCATTGTCCATCCCGGGTCTGGGAGGCCCTGGGCGCCTGGATTTCCCTGTGTCGCGGGTGCTGTGGACCCCTGACCCGCCGGGCCGCTCCTCACACGTACACTTAGCCCTCCGTGTCTGCAGCTTCTGCATCTGCTGCCTTGTTCTTTGGGGTGTGCGGCAGATCCGACCCCCGTCTGTGTCACAGCTTCGTGGTCTGCCGCTGTGGGAGGCGCTCTGAGCGCCACGGCCGGCTGGGCCGGCCTCCCCGAGCTCCGTGGGGCGGGGACCCCGGCCCCCCAGGCACAGAGCTGCCACCTCTGGCGGGTAGTCCCCGGTGGCCTGTGCGGAGTGAGGGGCCCAGGCTCACCCGGAGGGCCGGGGGCTGGGTGGCTCCGTCACACGTGGCTGGAGGGGCCCAGCATTTCAGGGTGCGGCCTCCCCATTTCTGCACTCGCTTTCTGTCCAGCCCAGGAGCCCTGAGCGGGGCCGTTCCCATAGGAACCCTCCACCCCTCGGTCTGCTGGGAAGGCGCGGGTGGCCCCGCTCCAGGTCAGGAGGGAGGCTGTTTACCCACAGCTTAGCGCCAGCCCTCCGGCGCGGTGGGTCAGCCAGAGAGCAGGCGGGTGCCCGGCCGCTCTGACCAGGCCCCCCCTTTACAGGATCCCGGTGGACGGCTCTCGCTCTGCACACTCCTCCAGGAGTTCCTAGGACGAGGAAGGGCGTCGGTACCTCCCTAGCGAGCAGGCTCTGAGCTCTGCGCCCCCTCTGCCGGGGGCCCCGACACGCGCACCCCACTGCCCCTGTTCTCCGTGGAAGGGGCACGGCCAGAACTCGGCAGAGTCACGGTGGAGAAGCAGGGCTCACTCTGCTCGCCCCAGGCTCGGCCTTGGACCTCCGAGTCCCTTCCCGCCCGCCCGGGCCGCTGCTGCAGAGCCCCAGAGGAGCCTGGGAGCCGGTTGGGGATCTGGGGTGGGGGGGGGGGAGTGCCCAGTGGGTGGGTGAGATCAGGAGACAGGGCTGGCCAGCGTGGGGGCTCTGAGGGTGTGTGTGTGTGTGTGTGTGTGTGCACGCGCGTGCACGCACATCACACGTAAGCAGATTATCCCCCGGCCGGCCTGCCTCGGGCCCTGGGCCCCTGCTGTGGCTGAGGGGCTCCGTCCCTCGGTCGGAGCCCTGTCCCCAGTGCCTCGCCGCGGGCGGGGTTCATGGTGGTCTCTCCTGGCTGGACCCCCGCCTAGCCCAGATCCCAGAGTTCCAGGAGGGCCGGGAGGGATGCTGGGCCCTGCCGAGGCGGCTCTGCCGGCCCGCCCCCCGTTCCGGGTCGGGACGGGGCCTCCCTGGGGCCGGGCCTCACTCACGCCCGTTTGCCTGCGCCAGCTGGCGGATGGCTGCCCCGATAACCCTGGCACCCTCCTCCCTCGGAAGCGGAGGCCGGGGCGCTCGGGTGGGTGCGTGGGCCCTGTCCTGTGGGCGGTGGGGGTCAGGTGGCTGGGGTAGAATGCGGTCCGGCCGGCCCCTGGGATCCTCCCCCTGGGGGCGGCGGGCGGCGGGTGCCCAGCCCTGCAAAGGCGCAGTGTCGCCGGGTACATTTAGACGGCCAGCGTGGGTCTCGGGAAGGCGCAGGCGTAGCCCACTGTGGGGCCGGCCCAGCCTCGTTGGGAGGGGGCGTCTCCTAGGGGGCCGGCTGTGACCGCCCCTCCTCCCTCCCTGCCTGCCCGCCGAGTCTGTCCGGCAAGTGCAACTCTGGCCCACGTGAGCCTCTGCGTCCCTGGGGGGCCAGTGAGAGTGCCGCGTTGACTCGTCCCCTCCGCTGGGCCGCTGGGCCGCCCTGCACCCCCGGTTTGCCGCCTTCCTGGGGCTCAGGTGTCGGCGCCCCACCTGCTTCCCCTGCCAGCGTGCCACCCGGAAGAGCCACCCGGCCCTCCAGCGTGGGTCGGCCCGCCTGGGAGAGGGCAGCGGGACCTGCGTGGACTGCGGTGCGGACCCCGGGCCCCGCGCCCCTGCACGCGGCAGGCGGGCCGGGCTGTTGCCCCTGCCTGGCCGCCTTGTCTGCAGTCAGCCCCCCTCCTGCCCTGCAAACCTGGTGGTCACGGCGGCGGAGTGTGGCTGGGAGGGGCGGCCACGGGGCTGGGGGAGGGGGAGGAGGACGGCGCTGGCTGCCCTGGGGTCTGTTCCGCTTGGAGGCCCCCTGCCCACCTGGGTGACCCTCGGGCCACCGCAGCCTGGCAAAGCCACCACGCCGGGTGCTGGGCCGCCAACGAGCTGCCCCCGTGCAGGTCAGACGAGCCATAAAACCACACTTCCCAGGCACGGCACTAATTAAACTCTGACACTGTGCTAAGTAAGTGCTCCAGCGGCTGCTCGGAGCTCTGGCTGCTTGGCCCGGCTCCAGGTCGCAGCACAGTGTTCCCGCTCCTCTCCCGCCCTGGGCCACGTGGGGAGATCTCCTGCCGGGATCCCCCGCTGGTCCGGGGGGCCCACGTGTCCCGTGCCCCGTCTTCCCCCCGGGGGATGCAAAGCCTGCCGTGTCTGGAGCGCAGGAAGCTGTGGGGTGCTCTGAACCTGCCCTCCTCGGGCTTAGCGCCTTGGCCTGGTCTGCCCCTTCGCTGGGGAGGCGGTGCTGGCGGGGGGCCCTCCCGAGGCCAAGCCGGCAGGGCCGCAACAGCGAGGAGCCCGGCCTGGCGAGCCAGCATGCGCTCTGCCCGACCTCCCCCCACTTCCTCAGCCCCGCCCCGCCCCTCTGCCCGTCCTCCCCTCCTCTTCCTCAGCCCCACCCCGCCCTCTGGCAGAAGCGCCACGCAAGTGTTTATGGCTTCTGGCCCAAGCCAAATAAGGCAGAGGCAGCCGGGAGTTGGGGTGGGCCCAGGGAAGCGGGGGGCCCCCAGCCCCGCAGCTGTCCTGCCCGGCAACGGTCGCCTGGCCAGACCCGGTCCCGCCAGTCCCCACCGGCCCTGCACGTGGCCAGCAGGCCCAGCGGGATGCCTCCCTGCGTCCGGAGCCCGGGGGGTCGTCCTGCGGCCATTGCAGGTGCTGCAGTGCGGGTGGCCTTTGACCCTTGCTCTGTCCTCATCTGCCGAAGGCAGGCCGGCCGCCTCACGGGCCGTTGTCACCAGGTCACTGGCCGAACACTCCAGTAATACTGGAAGCATTTTCCGTGGCAAAGGCTTAGCCTAGGGAGAGGACCGCGGCTCCCTCCGCAGAGGCCCAGGCCCACCGGGGCCATCCACCCGCCACGCCACGCCACGTAGATGGTGAACTGGACACGCGGCCGTGTTTGTTTCTCTCAGGCACCACGCAGAGAGTATCTGCCGTGTTTGGTTCTCTGCAGCTGTATTGCTGGGCAGACAGGTGTGAGTCCCCCCCCAAGGCGCCCCTGAGCCGCCCCCAGAGCCGCGCCGACCCCTGTGTGCCGCGTCCGGCCGGCCGTGACCGCAGCGGTTCTGCGAGGGGACACGTGGGACTCTTGCTTATGGCCCAGCAAACAGCCGGGACTTGATTCCTGGCCAGCAAGTGGTGGAGGGTTGAGAGAGCCCCACCGAGTCAGCTCTGCAGAGCGTGCTCCCGTGGACCTGATGTCTGCAGCCCGCGGCCTCACTCTGCCCGCAGATACAGAGGCTGTTTCCACCTTCGTGGGTCGGTAACGTGGGTTTTGTTCCAGAGTGCCACGTGTCTCGTGGGTCTGTAACGTGGGTTGATCCAGGGTGTCCCCCGCGTCTGCTGTCTCGTGGGTCTGTAACGTGGGTTGATCCAGGGTGTCCCCCGCGTCTGCTGTCTCGTGGGTCTGTAACGTGGGTTGATCCAGGGTGTCCCCTGCGTCTGCTGTCTCGTGGGTCTGTAATGTGGGTTTTACCAGGGTGCCCCCTATAACAGGGTGTCCCCTGCGTCTGCTGTCTCGTGGGTCTGTAGTGTTTCTCCAGGATATGGGGAGTGGATACAGGGGGCTATGCCTTTCCAAGCACTGACCTAGCACAGGTTGGAGGAGATGCGAGTCCCCAGAGCCCCTGAGCCCCCCAGACCCTCACCCAGGGCCTCTGGTCACCTCATCCCCACTGGCTGCTGCCTCCGGCCCGGGCTGTCTGTCCAGTGCGGGTTTGGGGGACGGTCAGCAGAGCAGCCTTGTGTTCAGGCCCAGTCTGTGTCTTGGAGCCTTTCTACACCGGGGCACAGCCGGCTTCTCGCTGAGGCTCCAGGGGATGTGAGCCTGCGTGGTGCTGTGCTGTGTGCCGCCTGCCCATGTGGTACCCTGCCCGCGTGGTTCCCTGCACAGCGTGGCACCTGCCCGCGTGGTCCCCTGCTCCTGTGGTGCCCTGCCCGCGTGGTTCCCTGCTCCTGTGGTGCCCTGCCCGCGTGGTTCCTGCCCGCGTGGTTCCCTGCACAGCGTGGCACCTGCCCGCGTGGTTCCTGCCCGCGTGGTTCCCTGCACAGCGTGGCACCTGCCCACGTGGTTCCCTGCTCCTGTGGTGCCCTGCCCGCGTGGTTCCCTGCTCGCATGGTGCCCTGCCCGCGTGGCGCTGTGCTGCGTGGTTCCCTGCCCGCGTGGTCCCTGCCCGTGTGGCGCTGTGCTGCGTGGTTCCCTGCCCGCATGGCGCTGTGCTGCGTGGTTCCCTGCCCGCGTGGCGCTGTGCTGCGTGGTTCCCCGCCCGCGTGGCGCTGTGCTGCGTGGTTCCCTGCCCGCGTGGCGCTGTGCTGCGTGGTTCCCTGTCCGCGTGGCGCTGTGCTGCGTGGTTCCCTGCCCGCGTGGCGCCCTGCCCGCGTGGTCCCTGCCCGCGTGGCGCTGTGCTGCGTGGTTCCCCGCCCGCGTGGCGCTGTGCTGCGTGGTTCCCTGTCCGCGTGGCGCTGTGCTGCGTGGTTCCCTGTCCGCGTGGCGCTGTGCTGCGTGGTTCCCTGTCCGCGTGGCGCTGTGCTGCGTGGTTCCCTGCCCGCGTGGTGCTGTGCTGCGTGGTTCCCTGCCCGCGTGGCGCTGTGCTGCGTGGTTCCCTGCCCGCGTGGCGCTGTGCTGCGTGGTTCCTTGTCCGCGTGGCGCTGTGCTGCGTGGTTCCCTGCCCGCGTGGCGCCCTGCCCGCCCTCCTGCTTGGTTGGCCCCACCACGTAGAGGAGATTCAGGCTCAGAGCAGGAGTCCTGCCCCGGCTCCTGAGGGAGGACCTGTGTCCTCACCCACCCGAGGCCTGGGCCAGGCTGGTGGGCGCGCGGACCATGCCCCCCCCCCCCGGGCCCGTCTCCCTGCCGTCGCGGAGCGGGCGGGGGGTGGGCCGTGCGTGTGGCTGAGCCGGGAGCGCGTGGGCTTCTGGGGCCCTGTGGCTCAGCCCGCCGCGGGCCGTCGGCCTCCCCCAGTGTGAGGCCGACGCCTGAGCCGGGCACTGCGGTGGGAAGGGAGGGTGTGGGGAAGGTCAACAGTCCTGGCTGCGGGGGGCCTTTCCTGTTTCCACCGCCCCCCCATTGTTGCTAGTTCAGGAAAGGCATTTCCCGTGAGGTCACACAGCCCGGGAGCTGTGGAGCTGCCGTAGGGCCAGGCTCGGTCCCCCTACCCCAGAACACCTCGAGGTTCCCACTCGGCCTCCGGGGGCAGCCGGGCAGCCAGTCTGGAGGGGCCGAAGCGTGGCCGCCTCTCGGGGCCCCCGGCACCTGACCTCCTCCCTCGGGCTACTCAGCACAGCACTGCGTCGAGGGCACAGTCACCACGGTCACCGTGCCTGGAGCGAGCCGCCGCCCCGGGGCCCGCGGGGCGCTGCGTGAGGCCAGGAGTCCCCCTTTCCCTCGCGCCCTCCCCTCGGGGGCTGTCCCCTCGTCTGAGTCGGGGAAGGCAAGTCAGCTGTCGGCTCCCCCGCTGTCCTCACTTCCTCCAGGGGCGTCAGGCTGGTCACAGCAGCGGCCATGGCTGCCCCCTGGGGGCGGCGGCCGGCGGGGCGGCGGGCCAGGCCTCCCTTGCCCTGCTCCAGGCATCTGGGGCTGACCCCGCGCCACCTGCCTGCCTGGTGCCAGCCTCCGGCAGAAGGTAGAGTCAGGAAGCCCAGCCAGGCTCGGCCTGTCCACGTCCAGCTGTCTCAAAGCTCGTCTCCCACGAGCAGGCGTGTCCTGGGGGGCTGACGGGCTGCGTTCCGAAACGTTCCAGGACCTTCCAAGACAGCTGCAGCCTGGGAGGGGCCCTCTGCTCCTCTGAGCCTCAGTTCTCCTATCTGTGTTGGGAGACTGCTCACCCCTAGATGGGAGCTTTCCAGCTCCACACGGAGGGAGGGAGGGAAGAAAGAGCTCTGTGAGCCCCGGCCTCCTCCTGGGGGGCTGAGGTGTGGGGTGAATCCGCATGGTGGGCAGGGTGCCCCAGTTCAGGGGCGGCGCCTGGCTGCTCCGCACTGCGCTCCCTCTCCAATCGGCACGTGGAACTGCCGAGGTTGGTTCCCTCCCTCTGGGGGTGGGAGTGGCCGGCCTCAGACTCCGCCCCCAGCTCCCAGCCCTGCCCCTCCACATCCACCCCGCCTGCTCCAGCCCCTCGGAACCTTGAGCCTGGCCTCCAGAATGGCTCACAGGCTGCGGGCGGTGGTTGCGCGTCTGGGCGGCGTGTGTGGTAAGGTTGGCTCTTCTGACCCATTTTTCGGTGCGCGGCTCACCGGTATCACACAGCTCGCGTTGTTTGTCTGTCACCGCTGGTCGTCTCTGGATCGTCTTCCGTTTTCGTGAGCTAAATCTCGGGAGCCCTTCACCACCGCCCTCCCGGCCTCGGCCCTGCCTCGGTGGCTGCGGCTGGCGTGTGATGGGGGCCCCTCCTCGTGTGTCCGCCGCGGGCGTCCACGCCGTCCTTCCTCAGGGGCAAGGCCCTCGCGCCCACCGTTAGGGGAAAGCCGAGGGGACCCTTGTGGGGGGGGTGGACAGCTGGGCAGGCGCCCCTGGCTGGAGGGGCTCTCGGGCTGGAGGGGAGGGGAGGTTGGACTGGGGACGGCGCTGGCTGGCGCTGGGGGAGAGAGGCAGAACCAGGCAGGCAGAAAAGCAGTTATGGAGACCCAACAGGGACTTGGGAAGGGTTTGCCGGCGGTGCGTTCCCCTCCCGCCTCCGGGCCACATCACATTGATTTTTCTTTATGGAAACGTGTAGTTGTTGGAATGCTTAAGTTTAAGGAAACTGAGCTGATGGAAGTAGAAAGAGAACATCCTGACTCCAGGGGGCCCCGGGGCCGAGGCGAGGCCACGGGGCCGAGGGGTGCTGGCCCTGCCGCGGCTGCAGGTGCCCTGGGCCGTTAGCGTGGGCGCTCAGTTCCTGGGGTAGCAATTGCCGGGCTTTCCTGGGGTGTGTGGCTGGAGCCCCCCAGGCACCAGGGCCTCTCTGTGCCCAGGAAAGGCTGCGGGGCTCTAGGACCCAGTGCCAACACTGCTTGGGATCCCAGTGCCTGGTCTCTGGCAAACCGCAGTCCTAAGAGGAGAAAGCCCTGCTGGCCGGGGGCAGGGAGGGTCCTTGGCCCTCAGCCCCAGATTTCCTGCCATGCTGGTCGATGTGCTCAGGATGATGTGGGCACCACGTGGCGTCCGGAGCCGTGGGGAGCTGGACTCCGCTCTGTGTGGGCACCACGTGGCGTCCGGAGCCGTGGGAAGCTGGACTCCACTCTGTGTGGGCACCACGTGGCGTCCGGAGCCGTGGGGAGCTGCGTGACTGGCTGGTGACCTAGAGAGGCAAGGCTGTGCCCTGGAGAGCGGGCTGTAGGGCAGGTGGGGCCCTGTGGGGCAGCAGTGTTCCTGGAGTTGACACCAAACACCTATGTGGAGCTGCATGGCCAGTGAGACGTCGAAACTGTGGAGAAGCACGCTAGGAAGATGGGTCACTGCTCAGCTCACTGTCTAGAGGTGACCACGCGTGTGTGACCACGTGCCGTGGCCGGGGGCAGCGGTGTGTGCGTGTGACCACGTGCCGTGGCCGGGGGCAGCGGTGTGTGCGTGTGACCACGTGCCGTGGCCGGGGGCAGCGGTGTGTGCGTGTGACCACGTGCCGTGGCCGGGGGCAGCGGTGTGTGCGTGTGACCACGTGCCGTGGCCGGGGGCAGCGGTGTGTGCGTGTGACCACGTGCCGTGGCGAAGGGCAGCGGTGTGTGCGTGTGACCACGTGCCGTGGCCGGGGGCAGCGGTGTGTGCATGTGACCACGTGCCGTGGCCGGGGGCAGCGGTGTGTGCGTGTGACCACGTGCCGTGGCCGGGGGCAGCGGTGTGTGCGTGTGACCACGTGCCGTGGCCGGGGGCAGCGGTGTGTGCGTGTGACCACGTGCCGTGGCCGGGGGCAGCGGTGTGTGCGTGTGATCACGTGCCGTGGCGAAGGGCAGCGGTGTGTGCGTGTGATCACGTGCCGTGGCGAAGGGCAGCGGTGTGTGCGTGAGGCCACCGTGCTGCCCGGGGCGGTGGGTTCACGAAGGGCCGCCTCAGTCGGGGCGTGGCGCGTGCCTGGCACCCAGGCACCCATGCACCCATGCACGTGGCAGCAGGGATGTGGACTGGCTGTGTGTGGACGCAGGGACGCTGTGGACGCACAAAGAGGAGGGCACGGCAGCACTGCCCCCCAGGAGGGCCAGCTGCCCCCCATCTCCGTTCTAATGGCCTCTCTCGTCCCCAGCTGCTGTGCTGCGCGTCAATGCCCTGTCACTGATCTACCTGCTGGTCCTGCTGCTGCTGCCCTGGCTCCCGGGCCCCACGAGGCACAGCATCCGAGGTAAGGTCCTGCGTGGGGTGGGGGTGGGGTGGCAGAGGAGGCCGGGGGCAGGGGGAGCACCGTGCCCTGGGGCCGCCTGGGGCTCTACCCAGGCCTGAGCGGGCAGAGACAGCTCTCTGCATCTTCCACCCAAGTCGGGGGTCAGTCCTGAGCTGTGTCCCGGGGCCTGGGGGGGGGGCACAGCTGGGATGTGTCCCAGCCGCTGCTGGTTTGTGATAAAGAGGAGCCGGTGCTGTGCCCCGGGCACTGGCCGTGGCCAAGGCCGCTGGGGCCGATGATGGGGGCCGGGGCCGGAGCTGAGGGCCCCTGGCGTTGCCTGCAGGCAAGCAGCTGAGGTCAGCAGGGGACACCCGGGCCCCAGGGCACTGCCCTTCTGGGTGGCACTGGACGCAGCCCAGTGGCCACCTTCGCGCCTCGGTTTCCGGTGCCCGCGGGGCTGAGTCACCGGCCCCGGGGCTGTAAGCCACACGCTGCTGACTCTGCTCGGTTGGTAGAGCTCCGAGGGTCATGGGCCGAGTCAGGGTGTGGCCAGGGTGCTAGCTTTCCGGGGGGGCTGGCTTGCTTTTCCTGTTAGCTTTCTCTTGGTTGTTTTTCATTTGTTTGTTCTATTTGTTTGTTTTTGTGCCTGTCCTGGAGTTGAACTTAGGGTCTGCACACGGCCTGAGCCCTGTCCCTGGGCTTCCTTTGCTCGAGGCTAGCGCTCTACCCCTTGAGCCACAGCACCACTTCCGGCTTTCTCCGTGTATGGGGTGCTGAGTCGTCGAACCCAGGGGATCTTGCGCGCTAGGTGACCCTCTGCCACTGAGCCACCTTCCCAGACCCACCCTCTTTGCTCAAGGCTCACGCTCCGCCACATGAGCCATGGCTACAGTTCTGGCCCTTTGGGTGGTGATTTGGAAGTAAGAGTCTCACGGATTTTCCTGTCTGATGTGGCTTCAAACTGCGATTCCCAGATCTCTACCGTCTGCGTAGCTGGGATTACAGGTGTGAGCCACCGATACCTGGCTTGTTTTTGTTCTCGTGCTAAGGTTTGAACGCAGGGTCTCAAACTTGCCAGGCAGGTACCCTACCACTTGACCCTCTCCCTCAGCCCACCCCGCCTTGCTGTTCGTTGTAGGCAGAACTTGAACTTAGGGCCTGAAGACCGTCCCTGAGCTGTCGTTGCTCAAAGCTAGCGCAGTACCATCTTGAGCCGCTCGCCACTTCTGGTTTTCTGGTGGTTCATTGGAGATGAGTCTCTCGGACTTCCCTGCCTGGGCTGTCCCGGAACCTCGACCCTCAGGCCTCAGCCTCCTGAGTAGCCGGGAGGACAGGTGTGAGCAGCCTGTGCCCGGCGGTGGCTTCCCCTTTTGCTTCAGGGTCTTCTGTGTCACTAGCCAGCCTCCCTGTGGCCCCAATGTCTTCCATTAACGTTTAGCCCCGGCTGACCTTGAACTTGACGTGGGATCCTCCCAAACTCTGCCTCCCTAGTAGCTGAGCCACAGGCCCGGCCCAGGCTCTGGCTTTCTTGTCTCTTCTTCTTGCTAGAGGTACTGCACTTCTCCCTCAAGATGGCTGGCTGAATCCTTCCCACAGCCCACCGCCCTTCGTCTCTTGACACGCTGAGATCACAAAACTCAGCGACCGAGCGTCTAGGACAGCCTTGCGCGTCAGCTCCGCGTGGAGGCGCCTTCGCCCCCCTCTGCCTTAGCCCCTGTGCGACTGCACGTCCACCGTGTACGCCCACGGGGCCTCGAGAGGAGCATCGTTCTTCTGGCCATAGGCAGCGGTCCCCCCTCCTAGCACGGCCATCCCTCGGGCCCCACAGCTCGGGGAGCTTTGGAGCCCAGATGGGGCTCAGGGGGCAGAGAGCAGAGGGCGTTTTGGGGTCCAACACAACCCGAGTGCTGGGAGCCACCAGGGTGCGGGCTGGGCACACTGCTCAGGCGCGGCTGCCTTCCTCCCCTGCCGGCCCCCACGGAAAGCCGCCTGCCCCTCCCACGGTCCACGCCCCACGTGAGCGACTGGAAACTCCCGGCCTGGGGGCCAGCCCGGCCCGCCCGGGTGCGGGAGTCACAGGGGAGACTCGGCCTCGCCGCCCGGGCTGTCTGCGTCGCTCTCTGGGCTCAGGGGCCCTCCAGGGAGGTGACGCTGCCCGGTTTTTCCGGGTGTGAGAGAGGAAAAAGTGAGGCGGAACGGTATGGAGTGCCCTGCGTGGGTTTATGACTTGTGCAGCTGTGGGCCTTGGCAGGGGCCGGGCTGGAAGGATTGACACTGCCCAGCCCCGTCCCCTGAAGGCCTCTCTGGGGCAGGGGCCGGGGCAGGGCAGGGGCAGGGCAGGGGCAGGGGCCGGGGCAGGGGCAGGGGCCGGGGCAGGACCAGGGGCAGGGGCCGGGACAGGGGCAGGGACAGGGGCAGGGGCAGGGGCAGGGGCCAGGACAGGGGCAGGGGCAGGGGCCAGGACAGGGGCAGGGGCAGGGGCAGGGGCCTGGACGGGCAGGGGCAGGGGCAGGGGCAGGGGCAGGGGCAGGGGCAGGGGCCGGGGCAGGGGCAGGGGCAGGAGCCCGGCCGGGGCTGGGGTAGGTGACAGGGCAGGGATCAGGGCCAGGGCAGGGGCCGGGCTGGCACGGGGCTGGCGTGGGCCCGGTCTCCAGGCAGGGCACCTGGGCGCAGCTTCCAGCCACCTGCTTGTGACTTGCACTCAGAGGAGCCCCCCTCCTGCTGTGGGTCAGCCCTGCCCCCCGGGCCGTCCCTGCTCCCGAGAGGGGACCCCACCCCGGGCCCGTTTCCCTTTCCCCCCCGCGCTGGCCAGCCTCGCTGCCGCTGCGTTGGAATGCAGCACCGTGCCCTCAGCTCGGCCCTCCAGCGCTCCGCGCCCCTCCTGTCCCGTCCACCCCGTCCGAGCCCCCACGGTCCTGGCACCGGGTGGGGTTCTGTGCAGCGGCGCGGAAACCTCGGGCTTCCCCGCTCTGTGAGGAGAACGCCAGCCTGCGGGGCTCTGCCAAGGCGGAGCTCTGCCCCGGGCCCGGGGCTCGGCCCAGCGGGGTCTCCCCGGCCTCTTCCCCCACCGCGGAGGCCCCGGCGGAGGGAGGCTCGACCCCTGCTCCCCTCTCGCCTCCTCCCCAGTGTGGGGCGCAGCCACGCAGGGGCCTCCGCGGGCCCCCGCTCGCCTTGGGGGGACATCGACCCCGGGGGGGGGCCCCTGCCCACCGGGCCGGGCGGTGCGGTGGCGTGGCGGAAGGCGGGGCCGCTGGGATTTCCTGGTTGGGGGGGCGGGCGGGGCTTGCTGAGAGGGTTTGTGGGCCTCCGGCGTCCGAGGCCCCCGACCAGCTGCTGCCGGAGGGCCGGCCTCAGCCCGCTCCCCGCTTCCTCTAGGGAGCCCCCCGCCCCTGCCCTCGGCTTGTTCAGCTGAGCCCCTGGCCTGCTGTGGATGGGTGGGTGGACCAAGGGCAGCCCTTCCTCAGCCCCCTCCACCAGCAGGCCGGCCAGCCTGGGGTCAGACAGTGGTTCCGGAGTGAGGACTGCCGGGCGGGGGCGGGGGGGCCTGGCCCGGCCGGCTGAAGGGAAGGGGGGGCGCCGGGCGTGGACGTGCCCCGTGGCTCTCTGCGTCTCTGTGAATGCAGGGGGCAGCATCCGGGGCGTGTGGAGGACTCGGGGGGCCAGTGCGCGGGCCAGCGGGGGGGGGGGCCTCACGCAGCTTGCTGTCCTCAGAGGCGGGCTGCCGGAGGCGGCAGGGCTTTGGGGGGATGCTGGGCCCCGAGGTAGGCCGCCCTGGGGGAGCGGGGGGGCTCCCGAGGGAGCAGGGAGGGGACCGGAAGCCACTTCTGAGTCTCAACGAACCTGAGTGGTGCCTGAGAAACAGCTGTCCAGTGAGACCCGGCCCCGGGTCCCGGGGCTCTGCCGCCTCTGCCGGTGCCCCGGCAGCCCCGTGGCGGGCCCAGCACACGCAGGGAAGGCCAGGGCTCCCGCCCCGTGGCTGAGGCCCGCCTGTGCGGGCGGGAACCACCGCCGTGAGCACTCCCCTCCAGACACGCCAGGCCTGCCCGCCCTGGCCGGACCCCAGCTTGGCCTGCCCCCCCGAGGGGCGAGGCGGGACGGGAGGGGGCGCGCGGGCAGGGACGTGGGACTGCCGCCGTGTTTCTGTCTGACCGTCCTTCTGGGGGGCTCAGCACCCCCGCCCTGCGGCACCCCTCTGGAGGTGACTGCTCACCCACTTTTCTCAGACCGACCCGGTTCCCACTGCCCACTCGCCCTTTCCGGGGCCCCCCTGCCTGGCGCCTGGACTTTCAGTCACCGAGTGGAGCTGGCTTTCCATTCCTCTTGTTCGCTTCTCCTTTCATTTTTTTCTTGGTCGTCCTGAGTGCGAGGGGTGGCCGGGGTCCCACACGTGCGGGGCCAGCGCTCCACCACAAGCTGAGCCCCCTCCCAGCCTCCCCCCCCCCCCGGCCCTTTTTTACTCGGCTGGTCCCTGGACTCTGTCCCCGAGCGGCTCCGGAAGCTCGCCCTCCATCACCCGAAGTGCAGCTGTGCCTCTCGCTGCTCTGTAGTCTGTGGGAGATGAGAGTCTCACGGACGCTTCTGCCCGGGCTGGCTTAGAACCGCGATCCTCAGAGCTCCGCCTCCCGGGGAGCAGCCCGGATGCCGGGTGTGAGCCGCTGGCCCCCGCCCCTTCTAGGTAAAGCAAGTTTTATTTTGAGACGGGGTCTCACTCCGTAGCCCAGGCTGTCTTTGAACGCGTGATCTTCAGCCTCCCAGTCACGGGGGTCCAGTTCTTCCTGGCTGTGTGTGGGACCTGGCAGAGGGGTAGATATTTGCTGGGCCAATGGAAACAGCTGTGTCTCCCCGAGCCCCGGGGCCCCGTTCCTGTCACCTGGGTGGCCCCCAGGGAGCGGGGAGCCCTGGGCCCCGCCTTCCCCGGCCGAGAGGCCCGGGGCCAGTCTCTTCCCCGCCGCGGGCCGACCGTGTCGGTGCAGGTCAGGACGGTACCCGTCGGGGGCAGCGGGGCGGCTGGCAGTGCCCGCTCCCCTGGGGTTCAGACACGGCGGCCGGTCCTCCCGCGCTGCCCCGTCCACGGTGCCCGTGCCTCACCGGGAAGGGGGCCGTCGCCCCGGCAGTGCCCCGGGCTGCCCTTCCAGCCTCACCCCCGCCCGCTCTGCCCCAGGTCACACGGGCCGCCTCCTCCGCGCCCTGCTGGGCCTCAGCCTCCTCTTCCTGGTAGCTCACCTGGTCTTCCAGATCTGCCTGCACACCGTGCCCGGCCTGGACCAGCTCCTGGGGCCTAGCTGTGAGTAGCTGGGGGTGCGGGGGACAGTGTGTGTGTGTGTGTGTCTGTGTCTGTGTCTGTGTCTGTGTGTGTGTCTGTGTGTGTGTGTGTGTGTGTGTCTGTGACAGCTCCTGGGGCCTAGCTGTGAGGAGCCAGGGGATGGGGTGTGTGTATGTGTGTGTGTGTCTGTGTGTGTCTGTGTTTGTGTGTGTGTGTGACAGCTCCCGGGGCCTAGCTGTGAGGAGCCAGGGGATGGTGTGTGTGTATGTGTGTGTCTGTATCTGTCTCTGTATGTCTGTGACAGCTCCCGGGGCCTAGCTGTGAGGAGCCGAGGGACAGGGTGTGCGTGCGTACGTGTGTGTGTGTGTGTATGTGCGCGTGCGTGTGTAACAATGGTCCCGGCCAGGGGGCGGGGGAGCGGGGATCCGACGCAGCCTCTCGGGGAGGACCTGGGGTCTGCCCAGGAAGGCTGACCTGACTCCACCGGCTGCCTGGCCTCACCCAGGTCTTGGCTTCGACGGCCTGCAGTCCATCAGGCCGGGCCGTGATTTATGTGCAGCCAGGTTTTCGGGGGGTGGAGGAGGCTGAGTCAGGCCTGGGGCACCCGGACTTGAACACAGCCCTGGTCTCCCCAGTGCCCTGGCCCGTCACCGTCTTCCTCCCGAACCTCTGGGCTCAGCTCCCAGGCCTCCCCAGCGCCCCCGGCGCCCCCCTTCCACCTGTGAACGGTGCCTCGGCTGCTAGACAAGACAGGCTGGGACGCCAGGCCCCTCCCACACTTCCTTCCCACCCGGAGGCCTGGGCTCTGAGTCCCCACCCGGCGGCTCGCTCTGCAGGCCGGGCCTTCGTCCCGCTCCTTAAAGACGGAGCTACCCAGCCTCTCGCTCCAGACCCCTCTCTGCCCCCCGACGTGCGTGTGGCCGAGCCGCTGGGGCCCCTTCCGGCCCCGCGCCGCTACGCCGCCCATCCGGCCCACCACGGCTGTCTGGCCACTCGGGACTCCTGGCCCTCGGCGGCCTCGGCCTCCTGGGCCCGGCCTCTTTCTCTGTCAGGCCTCGGCCAGGGGGTCAGCCTGACCGGGTCCCTCGCTTCCCTGCAGGCAGCCGCTGGGAGACCGTCTCTCGACACGTCGGGGTCACGAGGTGAGACCCCCCGCTGAGCGGCCCGGGGCCTCGCCGTCCTGGAACCACGCGTGTGGGGTTCTCACGGGCCGGCCCCTGGGCCCCCAGGCCCGCGTGCTCCCCACCCCGGCCCGGTCCTCCCGGCTGACCCCGGCACTCCCTGCCCTTCACAGACTGGACCTGAAGGACATTCCCAACACCCTCCGGCTGGTGGCACCCGACCTGGGCATCCTGGTGGTCTCCTCCGTCTGCCTCGGCGTCTGCGGGCGCCTGACACGCAAAGCCCGGCAGAGCCAGCACCCCCGGGAGTCGGTGAGGGGCCGGGGGGGGAGGGGCAGCCGTGCGGGGCCCCGCGCTCTGAGGACGGATTGGGTTTCCAGGTCGTCGTAAGGGTGTTGATGTGCTGAGTCTGAAGGGGGATCCAGGAGGAAAGGGCGCGCGCCGGGCCCCGCCCGGGCCACCGGCCGCGTGGTTCTCGAGCCCCACGCCCGCTGGCACGCTGCCTCTGGTCAGAATCGGCCACAGCGGCCAAGACGACTCTGCTTGCGGGAAATGTCACCGGGGATTAGCTAGGCTGAGGATGGGGACAGGTGCTGGGGCAGCAGAGCCAAAGCCCTGAGGGGCAGGCAGGGCCCGGCAGCCCGGCACCCGGCACCGTACCGCGTCAGGGCCCGGGCCCCGGCCGCACACCGGGCACGCTCTAGCCCCGCTCGCGGGCTGCACCTCCGGCCCCACGCCCACCCGGTGCCCCGCGCAGGGGCTCCCTGCCCCGGGCGCCAGGCCCTGAGCCCCAGCCTCCCTTCAGCCGCAGCTGACGCCAGCTGGGCCCTGATTTCCAGAGAAGTCCAGAGAAGGGAGGAGGCTGGCAGAGGCCAGGGCCGCGGGGGCCTCGGAGCCCCCGCCCCTCCTTCCCTTCCCGCGCCTGGCACCGCCCAGGGCTCACGGCTTCCCGGGGAGTTTCCCCAGGGCCGGAGCTCGGCTGTGGGCTGAGGTCCGGGGCACCGGCCGGTGTGGCCCCCGCCCCTCGTGCCCCTGCTGCGGCGCGGCAGGGGTCCCCAGGGCCGGCCTCCCCGCTCCCCGCCTCCGCGTCGGCAGCTCCGCGCCGGGCTCCCCCAGCTGCCGAGGCCCGCCGGGACGAGACCTGCCCCGCCTCTGCCCCCGGCGTGGCCGTGGGAGACCGGCCGACGCCCGGGGCCTGGGCCACCTGGCTGTGGAGCCCGCACACTCGGCCTGGGCGCCGCCGGCTTCACCGCAGAGGGCACCGCGGGGGGCACCGGGCCGAGCCGGGAGGGCCGGCGAAGTCCCTGTTCTTTTCCACCCCGCCCTGGCTCCCCCCGAGGTCTGGGGAATAGAGAGCTGTGTTTGGGGAGCTCTGTCGGGGCCAGAGGACACAGGTCCCACGGGTCCTGGTCGGCCCCCTCCGTCCTCCGGGCACCCGGGCGGGCGGGCGCACTCTGCTGCGTCCCCTCCGTCGCCCCAAAGGGTCCCATCGAGGAGCTGCTCTGGGGACAGATCCGGGCCTGGGTGGGGCGGGGCCGGGCGACCCCCAGGAAGGCCCACGAGGCGGGGCTCGGCCGAGGGGGGGTGGGGGACCGCAGGCCCCGGGAGGCCCTTGACTTTGTGGGGCCGGTGGGCCGGGGCGCCCTGAGGGCCACGGGCCCGACCTCCCTCCCCTCCCGTGGCCCCGGCAGGACGATGAGGAGGGCGCGGTGGACGCGGACTCCCCAGCGGGGCCGCGGGAAGCCTCCGCCGCGGAGCCCAAGCGCCGGCTGTGGCTCGCCACGCGGTTCCGGGTCACCGCCCACTGGCTGCTGGTGGCCGCCGGGCGGGTGCTGGCCACCGTGCTGCTGGCGCTGGCAGGTACCCGGGGGGGGGGGGCGGGGAGGGGGGCCGGGGCCGCCGGCCGCCCGCAGGGCCGCTCCCCGAGCCCGGGCGGATGCCAGCCCGTGCCCACGCCGCCCCGCAGGTATCGCGCACCCCTCGGCCTTCTCCGGCGTCTACCTGCTGGTCTTCCTGGCCCTGTGCACCTGGTGGGCCTGCCACTTCCCCATCGGCCCCCTGGGCTTCAGCGCGCTCTGCGTCGCGGTGAGCTGCTTCAGCGCCGGCCACCTCCTCTGCCTCTACTGCTACCAGACGCCTGTGGTCCAGGCCGCCCTCCCGCCCGCCGGCCTCTGGGCCAGGTGAGGGCTCCCCGCCCCGCCCGCTCCCTGCCCTCGGCCCCGCCCCGCCTGGCCGGTCTCCCGCGGCCCGTGACGCCCCCTCTCCGGGCAGGCTGTTCGGTCTCAAGGACTTCGTGGGTCCCACCAACTGTTCCAGTCCCAACGCCCTGGTGCTGAACACCAGCTACGACTGGCCCGTGTACGCGAGCCCCGGCGTCCTGCTGCTGCTCTACTACACGCTCACCTCGCTCCTGAAGCTCCGCCGGCGCCGCCCCTCGGCCCAGGTGAGCACCTCCCTCCGCCCGCCCGGGCACGCGGGGTCGGGCAGCCCCCGTCCTGGTCGGCCAAGGGCGGGGGGGGGCTGAGCTCGGGGCTCTGACCCGCAGGCGAAGGAGGGGGCCGGGGAGGATGAGCAGCACGAGCTGGAGCTGGACCGGCTGGAACGGGGGACCCAGGGCCGGCCCCGCGCGGCAGCCCAGGAGTGGGAGGCCACCCAGGTGAGCAGGCGACCCGGGGGTGGGGGAACCCCCCGCCGTAGCCCGCTCACCCGCCCGCCCTCCACAGCGCACGACGCCCCCCGCGTCCCCGGGGCCCGAAGCCAACAACTGCACCGTGCACGACTTCACGGGCCAGAGCCCCCGCCGGCAGCGCCCCGGTGAGTGGAGGCCCCGGGAGGCCCGGCGCCGGCCCCTCTCCCGCCGGGGGCAAGGCTGTTGCTGCCCCCTGGTGGCCGCGGGTCCCCTGCGCTCCGTAGCCGCCCCGCGCTGCGCCCCGGGAGCCACCTGCGGCCGGGTAGCGGCTCCCTGGCCGGCGCTGGGCGTCTCCCGCCCCGGGTGGGGGAGGCTGCGGCTCGGGGGCGTCCGGCCGGGAGGCGCCGGCTTCTTCCCCGGTGGGAAGGAGGTCGGGGGGGGGCGTCTTGCGTGTCCGGGAGCGGGGAAGCAGGGCCACGTTCCGCCCCCGGTGGGAAGGAGGTGTGGGGGGGTTCTTGCGTGTCCGGGAGCGGGGAAGCAGGGCCACGTTCCGCCCCCGGTGGGAAGGAGGTCGGGGGGGGGGGGTCTTGCGTGTCCGGGAGCGGGGAAGCAGGGCCACGTTCCGCCCCGGCTCCCTCCACCGTGGCCCTGTGCCGGGCCCCGCCGCCCCGCTCCACCGCAGCCCTCGAGGGAGGGCCGCACGGGCTCCGGGAGCCGACCCCGAGGGGCCGCCCGCGGGAACTGGAGCCCGCCCCTGCCCCCCCCCCCCAGTGCGCGCCAGGCTGGCTCCGCGGAAAGAGGCGTCGCCGCTGCAGGGCCTGGGCCACCTCGTCATGGACCAGAGCTACGTGTGCGCCCTCATTGCCATGATGGTGAGCAGCGGCGGGGCGGGGGCCGCGGCGGTCCCCCCCGGGGGGCGGGGGCGGGGGGAGGCGGGCCCGGAGCCCCCGCGGGACCCGCCCAGCGCCGGCCCTCCCGCCCAGGTGTGGAGCATCACCTACCACAGCTGGCTGACGTTCGTGCTGCTGCTCTGGGCCTGCCTCATCTGGACGGTGCGGAGCCGCCACCAGCTGGCCATGCTGTGCGCGCCCTTCCTCCTGCTCTACGGGCTCACGCTCTGCGGCCTGCGCTACGTGTGGGCCATGGACCTGCGCCCCGAGCTGCCCACCGCGCTGGGCCCCGTCAGCCTCCGCCAGCTGGGCCTGCAGCACACCCGCTACCCCTGCCTGGACCTCGGCGCCGTGGTACGTACGCCGCCCCGCCGGGGGCCACCTGCCCGCGGTGGGGTCGGGGAGCCGCGGCCGGCGCCGTGTGGCCGGGGTGCCGCGTGAGGCGCGTCCCCGCGGCTGTGCCCAGAGGGAGACGGGCCACCAGGCCCCCGATGACAGTGTGCCCCGTCGTGAGACGCGTGAGCCTTTCCGCACGCTTAGGAATGTGTATGTACACGTGTGTGCGTCTGTGTGGTGAAACTGAATGGGAGAACCTGCCACCTCATGTGCATACGTCATTCCGTGTAAACACGCGCTCATCCATGTGAGTCAGACATGACTAAGAGTGTGCCCGTCCCCGGAGCACCCGTGTGTGACCTTGTGTGTGTACATGGTGCTGTGGGCCCGTCCCCGGAGCACCGTGTGTGACCTTGTGTGTGTACATGGTGCTGTGGGCCCGTCCACCTGAGCACCCGTGTGTGACCTTGTGTGTGTACATGGTGCTGTGGGCCCGTCCACGTCAGCACCCGTGTGTGACCTTGTGTGTGTACATGGTGCTGTGGGCCCGTCCATGTCAGCACCCGTGTGTGACCTTGTGTGTGTACATGGTGCTGTGGGCCCGTCCATGTCAGCACCCGTGTGTGACCTTGTGTGTGTACATGGTGCTGTGGGCCCGTCCACCTGAGCACCCGTGTGTGACCTTGTGTGTGTACATGGTGCTGTGGGCCCGTCCATGTCAGCACCCGTGTGTGACCTTGTGTGTGTACATGGTGCTGTGGGCCCGTCCACCTGAGCACCCGTGTGTGACCTTGTGTGTGTACATGGTGCTGTGTGCCCGTCTACCTGAGCACCCGTGTGTGACCTTGTGTGTGTACATGGTGCTGTGGGCCCGTCCATGTCAGCACCCGTGTGTGACCTTGTGTGTGTACATGGTGCTGTTTGTCCCCGGAGCACCCGTGTGTGACCTTGTGTGTGTACATGGTGCTGTGGGCCCGTCCATGTCAGCACCCGTGTGTGACCTTGTGTGTGTACATGGTGCTGTGGGCCCGTCCACCTGAGCACCCGTGTGTGACCTTGTGTGTGTACATGGTGCTGTGGGCCCGTCCCCGGAGCACCGTGTGTGACCTTGTGTGTGTACATGGTGCTGTGGGCCCGTCCATGTCAGCACCCGGTGTGTGACCTTGTGTGTGTACATGGTGCTGTGGGCCCGTCCATGTCAGCACCCGTGTGTGACCTTGTGTGTGTACATGGTGCTGTGGGCCCGTCCATGTCAGCACCCGTGTGTGACCTTGTGTGTGTACATGGTGCTGTGGGCCCGTCCATGTCAGCACCCGTGTGTGACCTTGTGTGTGTACATGGTGCTGTGGGCCCGTCCCCGGGAGCACCCGTGTGTGACCTTGTGTGTGTGCATGGTGCTGTGGGCCCGTCCCCGGGAGCACCCGTGTGTGACCTTGTGTGTGTGCATGGTGCTGTGGGCCCGTCCATGTCAGCACCCGTGTGTGACCTTGTGTGTGTACATGGTGCTGTGGGCCCGTCCCCGGAGCACCCGTGTGTGACCTTGTGTGTGTGCATGGTGCTGTGGGGGCCCGTCCCCGGAGCACCCGTGGTGTGACCTTGTGTGTGTGCATGGTGCTGTGGGCCGTCCCCCGGAGCACCCGTGTGTGACCTTGTGTGTGTGCATGGTGCTGTGGGCCCGTCCCCGGAGCACCCGTGTGTGACCTTGTGTGTGTGCATGGTGCTGTGGGCCCGTCCCCGGAGCACCGTGTGGGTACCGTCTTGTGTACAGATGTGACAGTGTGTGTGTTCAGCTGCACGAGGGCCTGCGTTCCCAGGGAAGGGTGGTGTGTGCCCGGCCCGGGGGGGGGCTCCCGCTGTGGCCTGGCCCGGACGCCCCCCCACCTTGTTGCAGCTGCTCTACATGCTGACCTTCTGGCTCCTGCTGCGCCAGTTTGTGAAAGAGAAGCTGCTGAGGAAGGCGAAGCCGGCCGCGGCGCTGTTAGAGGTCACGGTGCAGACGCAGGTGAGGGGCGGCCGGGGCGGCCCCCTCCCCCCCCCCGCCGGCCCCGCGGACGCAGCCTGACGCCCTCCCCGCCCTCCGGCTGGCCCACAGAGCCCACCCGGACGCAGGTGCTGCTCCGGAGCTTGGGGGAGCTGGTCACGGGCGTCTACGCCAAGTACCTGGATCTACGTGTGTGCCGCATGTTCATCGTGGTCAGCTTCGCGGCCGCCTGGTGGTCTACAAGATCGTCTACATGTTCCTCTTCCTGCTGTGCCTCACCTTGTTCCAGGTGCCTGGCGGGCGGGCGCAGACGGGGCGGGCGGGAGGGGTGGCGTCCCCCCCCACCCCGGCTCACGGTCCTCTCTGCCGGCAGGTCTACTACAGGCCTGTGGCGGAAGCTGCTGCGGGTGTTCTGGTGGCTCGTGGTGGCCTACACCATGGTGGTGCTCATCGCCGTGTACACCTTCCAGTTCCAGGACTTCCCCGTGTACTGGCGCAACCTGACCGGCTTCACGGACGAGCAGTGGGTCTGGGGCCCCGCCCCCCCCCGGGCGGCCCTGGGGCTCCCCCGCGGGCGGGGCGCGGGGTGCTGACGGGGCCTCTCCCGCCAGGCTGGGGGACCTGGGCCTGGAGCAGTTCAGCGTGTCCCGAGCTCTTCTCCAGCATCCTCATCCCCGGCTTCTTCCTGCTGGCCTGCATCCTGCAGCTGCACTACTTCCACCGGCCCTTCATGCAGCTCACGGACCCGGAGCACGTGGCCCCGCCCCGCGCCCGCCGCCGCGCCCGCTGGGCCCGCAGGTGCCGCCCCGCCCCCGCCCCGCCCCGGCTCGGGAGGGCCCCCCCCCCCCCCCCCCCGGCGCCCTCCGCGGGCTCGGGGACCGCCGGGCCACGGCGTCAGGACCCGGGCGGAGCGGCCGAGTGCGGGGGGAGGGGAGGCGCTGGGCCGGGCGTGGGGGTGACCGCTGGGCTCGGGGCTCCCATCCAGGCAGGACACCGTGAGCGAGACCCCTCTGCTGCAGCCGGAGGAGGAGGGGACCTTCGGGGACGACGGCCGCGCCCACCGCCGCCCAGGCCGCCCCGGCCCCCGAGGGTGAGCCACGCCAGAGCCCACGCGGCCTCGAGCGGCTGCCGCGGGGGTCCCGGGGGCCGCGTCCTGGCTCTGGGGCCCTGCGGAGTCCCCTCTGAACCCCAGAAGCCCCAGTCTCCTCTGCTGCCACTCTCCCTCCCCGTTCCCCCCCCCCGTTCCCCCCTCACCACCCCCCTCACCTCCCCCCCGCCCGCCTCCCCGCGGCAGGCACGGCCAGCAAGTGGGGCCTGGTGGCGGAGCGGCTGCTGGACCTGGGGGCCAGCTTCTCGGAGGTCCTCACTCGGGTGCAAGTGTTCGTGCGCCGGCTGCTGGAGCTGCAACGGTGGTCAAGCTGGTGGCCCTGTACACCGTCTGGGTGGCTCTGAAGGAGGTGAGGGCAGAGGCTCGGAGGGGGGGCGCAGTGGGGCCCCCGCGACCCCGTCCCCGCAGTGGGGCCCCCGCGACCCCGTCCCCGCAGTCGGGTCCCCGCGACCCCGTCCCCGCAGTCGGGTCCCCGTGACCCCGTCCCCGCAGTGGGGCCCCCGTGACCCCGTCCCCGCAGTGGGGCCCCCGCGCCCCCGTCCCCGCAGTCGGGTCCCCGTGACCCCGTCCCCGCAGTGGGGCCCCCCGCGCCCCCGTCCCGCAGTGGGGCCCCCGCGCCCCCGTCCCCGCAGCGGGGCCCCCGTGCCGCCGGCCTGCCCTGCGCTGCCCGCCGCCCTCCCCCCCCCCCCCCCCCCGCACAGGTGTCGGTTGATGAACCTGCTGCTGGTGGTGCTGTGGGCCTTTGCGGTGCCCTACCCCGCTTCCGGCCCATGGCCTCCTGCCTCTCCACCGTGTGGACCTGCGTCATCATTGTGTGCAAGATGCTGTACCAGCTCAAGATCGTCAACCCCCACGAGTACTCCAGCAACTGCACCGAGGTGCGGGGGGGGGCCGCCGTGGGGAGGGGGTGGGGGCGGGACGGAAGCGACCCCGAGGCCGGGCCCTCCCTCCGCACGGCCCCCGTCCAGGGCTTCCCCTGCTCCGCGGGCCCCTCTGCCCCCCGAGCTGGCCACCTCCCAGACGCCCCGCTCCCCGCTCGGGGGGCTCTGCGGCTGCCGGCCCTGCGGATCTCACCCGAGCAGCTGCCGTCCGGCCGTGGCCTGGAGAGCGCCGGGGCCCGGGGCCCCGGGGGCGGGTGCTGACACCCACCCCTCCCCGACAGCCCTTCCTCAACAGCACCAACCTGCTGGCTGCGGAGATCAAACAGTCCCTGCTGTACCGCGGGCCCGTCGACCCGGCCAATTGGTTCGGGGTGCGGAAGGGCTTCCCCAACCTGGGCTACATCCAGGTGAGTGGAGGGGCCGGCAGCCGGGCCGCCCACCGGAGGCTCGCTGGGGTCCCCGGGCCGGCTCCTGAACCCCTTCCCCTGCAGACCACCTGCAAATACTGCTGCTGCTCGTGTTCGAGGCCATGGTGTACCGGCGCCAGAGCACTAACGCCGGCAGCACCAGCAGGCCCCGCTGCCCGCGCAGGCCCTGTGTGCCAGGGCAGCCGCCGGCGGCTCGACCGGGACCTGCTCAGCTGCCTCAAGTACTTCATCAACTTCTTCTTCTACAAGTTCGGGCTGGAGGTAAGAGGGGGGCGCCTACACCCCGCCCCCTCCCGGCGGGGCGGGCCACTCGGGGCTCCCGGGGCCGCCCGGGGCGCGGCGGCGGCTCCGGAAGGGGGCGGGGAGGCGGGCCGGGCCGTTCCGGGCGACGCCCGACGGTTAGAGACGCTTCCTTGGAGCCCCGTTTCCCCAGCCTGTTAGCTCCACGTGTGGTGGAGACGTGTCTGGCTCTACAGCCCCCCCCCCCCCCCGCCGGGAGGACAGGGCGGGTCCTCACGGGCCGGGTGTCCCGGCCCCCCTCACGCCCGCCCCTCCGCGTCTCCCCTCCTCTGTCCAGATCTGCTTCCTCATGGCCGTGAATGTGATCGGGCAGCGCATGAACTTCATGGTCATCCTGCACGGCTGCTGGCTGGTGGCCATCCTCACGCGCCGGCGCCGCCAGGCCATCGCCCGCCTCTGGCCCAACTACTGCCTGTTCCTCACCCTCTTCCTGCTCTACCAGTACCTGCTGTGCCTGGGCATGCCCCCCGCCCTGTGCCTCGGTGAGCAGCCCTCGGCTCTGCGCCCCGCGCCCCGGGCGTGCCCCCCACCGTGCCCCCCCGTGCCCCCCGCCCTGTGCCTCGGTGAGCAGCCTCGGCTCTGCGCCCCCGTGCCCGGTGTGCCCCCCACCGTGCCCCCCCCGTGCCCCCCGCCCTCTGCCTCGGTGAGCAGCCCTCGGCTCTGCGCCCTGTGCCGGGCGTGCCCCCCACCGTGCCCCCCGCCCTCGGCTCTGCGCCCCGTGCCCGGGCGTGCCCCCCACCGTGCCCCCCCCGTGCCCCCCACCCTGCGCCTCGGTGAGCAGCCCTCGGCTCTGCGCCCTGTGCCCAGGCGTGCCCCCCACTGTGCCCCCCGCCCTTGGCTCTGCGCCCCGTGCCCGGGCGTGCCCCCCACTGTGCCCCCCCCGGTGCCCCCCACCGTGCCCCCCACCGTGCCCCCGCCTGCGCCTCGGTGAGCAGCCCTCGGCTCTGCGCCCCGTGCCCGGGCGTGCCCCCCACCGTGCCCCCCGCCCTGCGCCTCGGTGATTGGGGTCTGGGTGTGCTCCGGTGGACAGACAGAGCCTTGAACTCCACACCAGTGTGAGAGGCAGAGTAGGCTGTCTGTCTGTCTGTCTGTCTGTCTGCGGAAGGTCTGTTCCCACCTACCGGCCTTGCCTTAGCTCAATCCCCCAAGCCCAGCTCCAGCAAGTCCACCGCGGGCGCACCCAAGTGCCCCGGGGTGGTTTTGCCCCGGGCAGACGCCGCTCCGGAAGAGGTCTTGGCTCCTCTGCGGTCTCCTTGCCTCTGTGGTTTTCTTCTTTTGTCTGATGACTATATCCGGAAAACACTGCACACCCCGCGGGGGCGCGGCAGGGTCGGCGAGGAGCGCGGGGTCCTCCGGGCCCCAGGAGACGTGGCCGGGGCCCGCAGGCGGCGCCTGCGCCCATCCCGGGAGCGTCTCGTCTCCCGCGTGCCCGTGTCAGGGCGGTCTCGGTCCTCCTCGCTGTTTCCTTTTGACCTGAGCTCTTGCCTGACCTTTGCCCCCGGCCCTCGTTAGCGCCTCCAGGCGGCTGCCCCGGCTCTCATCTGAGGGGCGTCTCGTCCGGGCCTCTGGACTCCGGGCGGCGGCTTCGCCACGGGCGGCGTGGTGCCCTCCGACGGGAACAGCACCCCAGCGCTGCCCCCGGGCCACGGGTGCCGGCGCAGCCCGCCGCGGGGCCACGTCTCCCACGCCGCGAGGGTGGTCCCGCCTGCCTGGACACCTGGGTGTGCGCAGCCCCGTCCTGCGCTGCGTGCCGTGGCGGGGGGGGGGGGACTGAGCCGGCGGCTCCCTCCGGGTCAGGGAGCACCGTTCGCGCAGGCCGGGTCTGCCGGCGGAGCACTGTCTCTGCCAGGCCGGGCCGGGACAGCGGCACCGGGAGGCCCCCGGTGACTCCAGCCCCACCCGGGCGGGGATTCCTGCAGCTCCTCCTCCCCGTGACGCTCATCCGCGTGAGCTGCCCGCCCTCCGTCCCTGTCCCATTTTGGTGGTTGTTTTTGTAGAGGCCACGGGCACCCACGTTCTCCTCACCCCATTCCACACAGCCCGAGGAGGGCGCGGGGGGGGGGGGGCGCGGAACGAGGCTCCCGACTTGGCGATGAGGCGCTCGGCGTGTCCTTGGCCTGTCCTTGGCCTCTCGCTGTCGGGGGGGGGTCCCCTCGGTCTCTCGGAGGGGCTCTGGATGGCTCTTTCCCAGTGCTGTCCCCGTGGAACCCGCCGTCGCGCCCCCTTAGCCCCGCCGGGCCCCTCTGCCGGCCCCAGCCCCTCACGGCGGCCCGTGGCCTTCCCCGCGTGGGCAGCGCAGGGCCCGCCGGGCGTTTCCACGCGCAGCTTGTGCTTTCTCCTCGTGGGTTATGTGCGTTGCGGAGGAGACCCCGGAGGACTGCTACTCTGTGGATGTCCGCCCACGCGGCTCCGTCCCTTGGGCCCGGGCAGGGTGCTTGTTCTCTCCCGGGGGTCCACTCCAGCGCCCCGGCGGTGCGGCCCGGGCGTCTCGGGGCCCCCCTCATGCCCCTTCCGCCCACAGACTACCCGTGGCGCTGGAGCCGGGCTATCCCCATGAACTCGGCCCTCATCAAGTGGCTGTACCTGCCCGACTTCTTCAGAGCCCCCAACTCCACCAACCTCATCAGTGAGTAGCCCCCGCGGGGGCCCTCCCCCGCACCGGGCGGGCGGGGCCGGGGGCCGGGGGCGGGGGGGGGGGAGGCAGAGCACGCTCACAGGGCGCCGGGCCGGGGCGTCCCGCGCACGCCTCCGCGGAGCCTGAACGGCCGCCCTGCGCCCCCAGGCGACTTCCTCCTGCTGCTCTGCGCCTCCCAGCAGTGGCAGGTGTTCTCGGCGGAGCGCACCGAGGAGTGGCAGGCCGTGGCCGGCGTCAACGGCGACCAGCCGCCGCCCGCCGGGGAGCCCAGCCCCGTGCCCAACTTCATCCACTGCCGGTGGGCGGCGGCGCCCGGCGGGGGGGGGGGAGGGGGCGGCCCCCCGGCGGCCTCTGACGGCCCCGCCCGGCCGCAGGTCCTACCTGGACATGCTCAAGGTGGCGGTGTTCCGATACCTGTTCTGGCTGGTGCTGGTGGTGGTGTTCGTCACGGGGGCCACGCGCGTCAGCGTCTTCGGGCTGGGCTACCTGCTGGCCTGCTTCACCTGCTGCTCTTCGGCACCTCGCTGCTGCAGAAGGACACGCGGGCCCAGCTGGTGCTGTGGGACTGCCTCATCCTGTACAACGTCACCGTCATCATCTCCAAGAACCTGCTCTCGGTGAGCCGCCCCGCCCCACGCGCCCGGCCGCCCCCGCCGCCCCCGCCGCCCGGCCTGACCCCTCCCCCTCCCCCCCCCCCCCCCCCGCCGTCCCCAGCTCCTGTCCTGCGTCTTCGTGGAGCAAATGCAGAGTAACTTCTGCTGGGTGATCCAGCTCTTCAGCCTGGTGTGCA